>NW_015386644.1:382617-462970 GCF_001527695.2 Protobothrops mucrosquamatus | reverse complement strand
ATAGTCATGGCCACTATCTGCTGTCACACAAAGAATATTGAAAAAAGAAGATTTTAATATATTATGGTTAATTTATCATTTAAGTGACATGTGTAAAACAGAACTGAAATACAGAAAATTCTCCTCTGAAAGGAACTTTGATTTTAACTATTTATGATTATGATGATTAAAGGTTTCTTGGTAGAAATGCAAGAATATCATTTCAAATATATTAGTACTATCAGTTCTTATCAAGGATTTTTTAAAAAGCATTCTATAACAAAATACACACAGGCTCATTTCTACTACAGGAACTACTTCTTCTCACCTGCTCTGGCATATCCCCATTAATCACTTTCCTCCTATCCACTGAGAAGTTATCCCCAAAAGTTAGGAATTTCCAGGGATAGTCTCTCAGAAATGTGGGACTATCAAGATACAAAACTGAATTATTATTGTTCATTTTCTTCAGATGCAGAAAGAACATCATTTCTAATGATGGGGCAACATCATGGATTGCAAGTATTATTTAAATCAGTGCTGTATATGTTATTTACAGTGCTATTTGTTACAATCTTGTAGACAAAATGAGCCCCACTGTATCCAAACTAGCTTCTGAATAGGATTAGAGTGCTACAGTTATAAATGTATCTTTTATAACACTCTTTTGGACTTTTCAGTTTTCATTTGGCTTCTTAAACATATTTCATCCTTTATTAATGTAGCAAATGCAAATATTCAAAAGCCAGAATAAAACGATAACTTGAAAATATTTTTTTCTATCATGGAATATTATTCCACGAAAGCTTCAATTATTTTTTTAATGTAAGCCTACCCATATTTATTCAATGGTAAATCCCACTGGAATTAAATTAAACTTATTCCTAGTACGTAGCATAGGACTGCATCCTAAACTCCTTTATAATGATTCTGCACAACTTTGAAAGTCTAAGGTTGGTTTTTCTTGGACTTTCTAATGAAACTGTTTCAAATTCCAATTTGTTCCTGTCAACTTTGTACGCATCCTGAAAAATACTTATGCATATTACTTTTCAGTATGATTTAATCCTACAATATCTTCTGTTCTAAATAGGAAAAGGGATTTAACATGCTAAAGATTATTTAAAAGCAATCCTGACCTCTCACTGATACCGTTGGATATTGTTCATTTCTCCTTTTCTTGTACCAGCAAAAGAAAGCCTGTCACTCTAATTTACAGATAGTTTGTTATAGTGTTGAGGTTGTCTCAGAAACATCCAAGGAGCCGCAGAGGTAGGCAACCTTGGCTCTTTTATGACTCGTGGACTTCAACTCCCAGAATTCCTGAGCCAGCTTGGCTGGCTCAGGAATTCTGGGAGTTGAAGTCCACGAGTCATAAAAGAGCCAAGGTTGCCTACCCCTGAGGATTCAAGATCTATAGGTTTCTAATTCTCTAATTCTCCCTTTTTTCTAAATATGACTTCCCTGTAGTCCTAACTGCTATACAGATAGTCTTCACTTGCTGACCATTTGTTCAATAACTATGAAAAGGTCCAATGGTGCTGAACAACCAGTCTCAATGTTGCAGCCACTGCAATCATGTGATTTCAATTTAGACAGTTAGCAACCAGCAAGCATTTTTAATGATTTATTTTATCCCTTTATTATTTTTTTTACAAATAAGGCAGCATACCCAATAAACCTTCCTCACAAAATCTTTTCCAACAACCCTGTGAGATGAATTGGGCTGACAGAGAATGACTGGCCCAAAGGCACCCAGTTAGCTTTCATACCTAAGGCAGGACTAGAATTAACAATCTCCTGATTTTTAGACTTGTGTTTTAACCACCAGACCAAACTTGTTGCCGTGTCCCACGGTGATCACCATCATATTCCCACAGTGTGACCTTCAAGCCAGCTTCCAGCAAGCAAGGTCAATGGGGAAGCCAGCAGGAAGTCACAAGTTGCTGTCATGTGACATTGTGCTCAACGACCCAGTGATTCATTTAACAACTGCAGCCAGAACTGACTAATTGACTTTGTAAGACAGCCAGTCACATGATTTTTTTACTTTCAACTGTGTCACTTAAGAATGGAGGTGCTGATCCCAAATACTGTCTGTGAAGACTACCTATATTTTAAGCAAGCATACTTCATTTATTCACAACAAAATGACATCCATAATCATTTTCTTGTGAATTCTTATGACTTCACATATTCTTGTAAATAATGCAATATTGGCATTATTATTGGTACTCCTTAAAACAGACATGTCAAACTCGCAACATCACGTGACGTCGCACGACGTATCAGAACAGTTTTGCCATTGCCGGCGATGGGGTGGGCGTGGCTTCTACGTGACGCATCCAGCCCGTGGGCCGGCAATTTGATACCCCTGCCTTAAAAGGTAAAATACAGTTTTTGATTTTAATGTTCTCTCAAGCAAACTAGTTACTTTAATTAGTATGATTTTGAATTTCTCAATTAATGTAATGCCCAATACCTTAATATAAATGCAAAGTATTGCACATTGAGAAAAAAAAATCCCAACTTCCTATATATGAAGACTGACCAAACAATAAATATTGTGGTGGTAAAGAACCTACTCAGAATGCAGCTGCAATGACAAAGGTAAACATGATTAAGAGGTTTAAGAAAGGAATGCAAAACTGAATCGCAAAAGTGTTCTTCTGCAAACATTGGTATATTTGCATATAACATAGTATGTACAATTGTGGTCACAACATCACAAATAGGGTATAGAAAAGGGCAGAGAAAGAGCAATGAAAACAATAAAAGAGAAATAGTACTCTATATAAAAGAATTATATGTGTAGCTTTTTGCTTGTTATATTTTAAATGTAAATAGAAAACATGATAGAAATGTAGAAAATTATGCATAATATATAAAACATTTATTGGAATTGTTTCTCTCTTCTTAAAATACTAAATTACAGGTGCAACACAGGTGTGATACAGAGGATAAAAAGAAGCCCTAATTCTTTTATTTAAATTTCCATTTAAGACCAGATTTAAAATAAACGATGGCAGCCAAATTTGGTACCATCTGAGTACTGTGATTAGAATCTACCTCAAAAAAAGGGTTAAAAAAAGAGGAAATCTTTCTTCTGTTACTCTAAGATCATCCAATAAAGCTGTATGGTGAAAGATTCAGGGGGTTAAAAGTTCTACATACATACTTCTACATACAGCAATTCTCTGAAAGTTGTTACAAAACAATAATGCCCACCAAAACCCACCAATGCCAACAGCTTTAAAATTCATACAAAATAAAGCTAACAACAACTATTAAACTAGATCAGGGGTCTGCAACCTTGACAACTTTAAGACTTGTGGACTTCAGCTCCCAGAATTCTGGGAGCTGAAGTCCACAAGTCTTAAAGTTGTCAAGGTTGCAGACCCCTGGACTAGATGATTCTATATTAGTGTCAAGATAAGACAGATCTTCTAATCATTAACAAAGCCAGCAGGAAGGCTTCTGGTTTGGCATCTGATTACATTTGACATAGGCAGTTATGGAAGCAAATTTGGATCAGAGTCCAACTCTGCTTTAGAGGTAAAATCACTCTAAAATTATTCCAAAAAAAGTGCCTTGCATGAGTATATTTATGATGTATGCATGACTTTTTTTCAAGGTACAGTGTAAATCTCAAGAAGGATACCATGGTTTGGAATCAAATAATTAAAGCAACACATCCTTTAATGCAGCTTTTAAACCAAAAATATCCTTTCTCAGGCTTAGATAGAAAGTTGTTTATGCTTTGATGAAGAGGAGAGAGAATCTGCCATCAAATGAAGTCGAAAACACTTCTTCTGAATCTTTTTTAAAGGGTGCCAGGCCTACTCTTCTCACATTTTAATGGATGGAAGCTATAACCTGCAATACATCAGGCATAATATTGCACTGGACTATCTTGCATCTCGCATCTGCTCTAAAACCAATATATATTATTGTGCATTATTAAAATTTGAAAAAAATTGACAAGACTAAGGGGTAGAAATAATCTTGAAAAAAATGTTTTATATTTCTATTACCTTACTAGAAAATAACATACCAGAACCAATGTTCCAATGTTTGGAACAGAGATACTAGTGTCTATCAAACAGGAATGACAGGAACTCAGAGCAACAAGAAGGTGCAAAATTTAATATACATCACCAAAGCATGGGTTAATAAAACTGTTGGAGGGGGGGCAGTTCTTCCATGAAATATTAGCAACCACAAAATAAGAAAATAATTATAGTTACCTGAACAGCAAGACAGGCAGCATTATCAGAAAGCAAAATCTGTTCCTCTATAAAATAAAATGCAGTATAATTATTTAAAATAATGGTTCTTTCCTCTACCGATAATTGCACATCATTATGAGTGCAAAAATAAATGGTGTACAAACACAGAGAGACAAACTATTTTAACACAAATCACACGCCCCATTACATTAATGTCACTTTACAAAACCTGCGGCCAGAAGTCCCATAAACATTTCTCCTGATGTGGCCTATAATTTGTCCTATTGCCCCAACAGTTAAAGAATCCTAACAAAAGATATGTCCTAAGGTTTTTTGTTTTCTTTGTGGCAAGCAAAAAAATAATAATAAAAATCACTCATTTCCTAATAGAAATAAAACCCACAACTTCATAATTCTTCTTGCTAAAAAGTAAAAGCATTCATAAACCTATAAAAAACCCCAGCTTGCAGTTAATATTGCAGACTGTGTCTAGGTCTGTCACACAAAAGAAAGATGACAAGTACACAGCAATAAAAATTCCATGCTTAGAAGACTAGGGCTGCTACCTATTAGTCTTCATTACTTTGCAGTCTTCTGACAACTGTAGCAGGCTGCTGAGCCCCAAATGGGGGCCATAATGTGATCTGATGATATATGAAGAGCTGCTAAAGGGAGACTGAACCATCCTAGCCTATACATTTTAACAGTTCCTTTTTTATCGAGAGCCCACTTTACCACAAGACTTCAAAAATCTGCTGCCTCAGCTATTGGTGCAGTAAATCTGCCAACTGGGCCTGCAAACCACATCATTTTACACTGCCTACAGCAGCCAATATAATGAGTCAATAATAAACCAAGGACCTTATAGGCCATGAATAGCAGGTTTATATTGGTAAATACAAGTTTAGTACAATCCTCTGACCAGATAAGCATCATAAAGGATTCCCTTTTCAACAAGGCCTCTCCTGCCCTTCACCCCCCATCAGGGTTCACTTAATTATAGGGATGCATATTTAATGAAGAAAATTCAGCTAATTGAGAAACTAAAACACACACCTTTCAATGGCTGATAGAACACAGCATTCTGAGGCCAAGGTTCGGCAGCTATAAGAAGAGTGAAAAAAACACAATTAGGGAAGCATTCGTTCTTTTTTTTTATACCCCAGATTTTCTCTCAATTTGGATTGATAAGGCAAGTTCTTCTACTTAATAGCTTTACTCTAATTTATTGTTTTTTAAAGAAAGATAAAAACAGAAAGTAACATTTAGGATTAGAAAAAGAAGAAAAATAAAAAAAACAAAGCCAAAAGGGGGGAGGGAGAGAGGGAGAGAGGGAGAGGGAGAGGGAGGGAGGGAGAGAGAGAGAGAGAGAGAGAGAGAGAGAGAGAGAGAGAGAGAGAGAGAGAGAGAGAGAGAGAGAGAGAGAGAGAGAGAGAGAGAGAGAGAAATAAATGGTTTCTGGTTTTCTTTTACAATCATTAACATAAATTCAAATTGACCTCTTACTGTATTACAACATAATTCTCATTGTTTCTATCATTTATTTTTCTAATCATCAAACTGATGTATTACAATTTAATTTGTCTTTCAAAAGTCAAAAAAGGGTTTTCAATCGACATTAATATTAATCAGTGTTTTCTCTAATCAAAGCTGTCAATTTTGCCATCTCAGCAAGCTCCATCACATTCAACACCCACTCTTCCAAATCTTTCCATTGTTGTTCATATAAAAGTCTCGCTGCTGTATGATATATAAAACAAAGTTCTATGAGTTTTTTCCAACATTTTGTCAATCAGTCCCAAAAGAAATTCTCTGGCTTCACTTGCATATTAATCTTTAAAATAATCAGAATCAATACATATATCTGAATCCATTTCTTTTAGTTTTTACATGTCTACCAAGCATAATAAAAAGTTCCCTCTTGCTCACATTTCCAGGATGAATTCAAAGAATCTTTACATTTAGACAATTTTTTCCAATGCCAAATACCACAAAACTTGATGTCAATGGATGATTTCCTTCCCACAGTACGTAACAGCTTCAGAAGAAAGACTTCCCTCAGGACACTGACACAATGGAAAGGGTTAAATTCTCTCATCAAATGGCTGCGCTTATAATTATTACAGGCATGTGCGATTTCTTTTTGCAAAAAAAACAGCAGTTTAAATGCAAAGTTTGGCGTTAGGTTTAAATCTGAATTGGTAAATAAAGATGTGATTTTTTTTTTTTAGGATAGAATAGACTGAATTATACAAATAACTGAAGGTAAAGAGCTTCAAAGATAAGGGGCTGCCAAAGAAAATGGATGGAGGTATGAGACAACAGATGCAATCTTTATGCTAACCAAGAGATTAGAATCAAAAAACTGTAGAGCTGGAGAATGAGCTGGAGAATGAGCATAAAGATACAAGGAAGTTAAACCGGGGTAATATAGCATAAATACTTTTTAAATTAACAAAAGTTGTTCCCCGATCAGTTTGTTACCCTTTTTCTTTTTGTCTCTCCGACAATACATCTCCGTTCTTACAATCTTTGACGTTCTTATTTATTATATACATAGTCTAAAATCTAACGTATTAGAAAGGGGTTAGGTTGGATCACGGGAGTTACAAACTAATGTTAAGTTAGTAATATTTGATTCTTACATCGACATCAACTTACCATAAGAAGAGTCACTGAGACAAGCACTGGCACAACTAAGTTAATTTTTTTTTAAAGCAAGCTATTACATATTACAGTAAATAAAAATATGTAATGTTTATATTAATGTGAATATCATTTTGAAAAAGTGACTCAAAAATATGCAATGAAAAAGTGTGAAAGAATAATATTCTAATTTTCATACTTATGCTAAGGGTAACAAATTCCCAACAAGCGTTAAAGCAACAGTATCCCTTTTTAAAAAGGGATATATTTTTCTTTGCCAAAACCAAACAAAAAAACAATAAGGAGATAGATGGAAAGAAAAACCTAATATAGCAATTGAGAGCCAGTCAACAAGCCTGCTTGTTAAAAATCTCAGAAACTGCCATATATCTTAGCTGCCACACTCCTGCTCTAAAATTTCCCTAACTGTAAGGAGCATTTTACCATGATAAAGCTTTTCTATGCTGCACACTTGTGACATCTGTAATGTGTAATTTGCCTCTTTGCAGAATAGTCTACGGGGGTGTGCGATAGAAAAAGCGGGGTGGAAAAGTAATACTTAAAGACTATCTAAAAGAAATGTGGAGGTGAAAGCGTAAGATCCGCTCTGCAATTTATACAGACAAAGAGAAATTCAGCAAGCTAGGATGCTTTTGTAAGCAAATAAGTAGTAAAGATTTTATTCATTTATCAACTTACATTCTACCACAAGAGAAGGCTGTCGGGATTATATGGTCTATAACCAAAATAAAGTTTTGATTTGAAAGTTGCTGGGAAGGGACAATGATGAAGATACTTTTGATGAAAAAAACCAGAGTCCTCTTTATAAACCATTGCAAACAACATTGTTTTTACTATCTATCAGCCTTCTTATGCTGGGCCTTTCCAGATTTGCAGAACTTTGATAGTTTCCATCATCTCCAGCAACCCAATCCCAAGTATCTGGACAATATCAAGATAGAGAATGTTGCTATCTGCACATTTAAAGAGGAAACTTGGGGACCAGGATTTTCCCGATGAGAATATTGTCTCTGATTTATTATTCAAAGTATGAATATACAGGGTTGAACATGATATGCCAACTCTGCCAGGCATAGCGTTCTTGCAGTCTAGCATGACACTATTAACTGTCTTGCTGATAGAAAGAATCTGTGTATAAAGATAAATCAAAATACTGTTTGGTTTACACTAGTTACAGACAGGAGAGATATAAAATTATTGTAATTGATAACATGTAAATGATTTGCTAAACCTATTTACCACAGCTGGTGCTTTTCCCAACAATTCCATCAGTAAAAATTAAGTATGCTGATTCTCTGCATGACCTTGGAACTTCAGTAACAAAAATGCTTGACAGCTTTGTAATTGTATGCCACTTTTCCAGTGAACTAAAATTATTTTTGCACAGGAGCTAGACGGGACTGTAAGATACATAAATAATATGTTGCTGTGGTTATTCAGTCATTTCCAATTCTTTGTGACCTATTCAGTGTCATGTCATATGAATGCCAGACTTCACTATCAGGATATCACCGGAGCCCAGTTTGATTTTTCACCTTGTGACGATTGTGTTTATTTTTAAAATGTTTTTACTTGGCATCTTTTATTGCTTTTTCTACTATTTTTATATGTATGTTTTTATGCTTGTTCATTGGTCAGTGTTATTTAATTAAGATGGACAGTCATATAAATATGTGTAGTAAATGTCTGTTAATATTTTGAATTCTCATTAGCTCAAACTTGGATCATCAGTGATAGTACCTAACCATCTGTCTGCTTGTTGATTGCCTTTGATCCTTTCAAACATCAGTGACTCTTGCCTCTGTATTGTGTGTCCAAAACATTTAAGCTTCAGCTTTGTTATTGGTGTTTCCTGTGAACAGACTATATTTACTTCACACAGTACTGAATTATTTTTCTTGCAATCCAAAGTATTCTCAAGAATTTTCTCCAGGACCACAATTAAATTCTGCTGGGCCAGCTTTCATTACCACATGTTCTAAGTGGAAAACCACAGCCTTCAAAATACGTACTTCTGTTATATGTGTGATCTCTCTGCACTAATATTTTGTCTAGAAAGTCTAAAGTACACTGAAAAGCTAAATATATCCAAGTGTCATAATGCAATACTTTTTTCATTATAATATTAACATTAATCTGTTCATGCAACGTAGACCAAGGGTCCCCAACTCCCGGAACCAGCCGCACAGCTGGAGGTGAGTGGCGGGCGAGCGAGAGAATGAAACCAAAACTATCCCCCTGGTCTGTGGAAAAATTGTCTTCCACGATGCCTGGTGCAGAAAAAGTTGGAAACCAGACTAGGGGTGACATGATAGCAGTGTTCCAATATCTAAGGGGCTGCCACAAAGAAGAGGGAGTCAACCTATTCTCCAAAACACCAGAAGGCTGGAATGGACAAGAAGCAATGGATGGAAACTAATTAAGGAGAGAAGCAACCTAGAACTAAGGAGGAATTTCCTGACAGTTAGAACAATTAATCAGTGGAACCACTGGCTTCTGGAAGTTGTGAATGCTCCAATATTGGAAGTTTTGTCTGAAATGGTATAGGGTTTCCTGCATGAGCAGGGGGTTGGACTAGAAGACCTCCAAGGTCCTTTCCAACTCTGATATACAAGGTGATCAATAAAAAATATACAGAAGAATCAAAGCAAGGTAAATGTGAGGCATGTTACTATGATATGCTGTTTAATATAAAGTGAGCTAACATTAAGGTGCACTAAAACCTCAACATCTCCATGCAAGTCTAGAAACTTGAAATGTTATTGCTAGTCCCTATGGACCAGCATAGGATTGGTCCATGCTCCTGAAGGAAACCTAGGTTGGGAAAGATGGGTACAGACAATACAGCACTAAATGAGCAATAATCTGAGGCAATATAATACAGTTTCCTGTATATTCCTAAGATAAAAGTTGTGATTTTAGAAGTTTTTTATGAACAGTTTTGGATGTCTGAAAACGAAGATTCACCAAGATAAATCTCAATTATCTGCATTAATTTTTGTATTGTTCTAGCCAAAAAGACTACTTTGTTGTTCCTCCTGAGTTTTGGGGATGATGTTGCTATGTAAATGTAAATGTAAACAAGTCATACACATATGAAATTCACTAGCACAGAAAAAGAATTATTCATATATTTCTGATCTAAGCCAGTAACTCCAAATTAGTAAAACCAAAAAAATGAGGGAATTACCGATAAGAAGGATCAGGTTTCTCAACAAGAGAGCAGAAAAATAAACACATTTTTAATGTACAGCACACCTCTTGCCTTGCGAACAATAGGTGAAGACATAATTTGTAGAATAATAGGCACTAATATTACATGCTGCTTTAGCTCTGTCATATTTCCAATCCATCTAGTTGATTAATGTTTAAGTCTCCTTCAAGTCAAGTTCAATTCTTGGTGACTTCATGGACACATCCAAACAGTTTTCTCACATTCTTCAAAAATGTTTTTGTTGACTAGATTAGTACATAGCGATGGAATTTATGGTGATTTTTTTCCCACAGGCCTTTATCAAGCCCAATTTGGCTTAGCTTCCAAGCCCAGATAAGATCACACAACAAAGGTATAATTTGTTCAATAATGAAATCAAGCCAATTTTTTTTATTTGGTTCCTAGATGCTTTTGATCTGTAAGTGATATTTGTCCATAATACTTAAGCCACACTAAAAGAGGGCAGGGATAAAATCAAGCATATGGCCCATAAGTTAAAACAAAATCTGCCTTGGGTTTGAATCCCGCAGGAGAAATCACTAGAAAGAATTACACTATTTTATACTTCTAAGCTTATTTAATAAATAGAAGTGCCCCATCTAAGAATATACAAAAGTATCTTAATATACTTTCCATTTAGCTCTCTTCCTCATGTCTTGTTTCTCTGCAAAACATTCTCTTTCCTGCAGCTAAAATATGGTGAGAGATAAATATTAGTCATCTTCTCAAAACTTTAAGAGGAATTTCCTTGTATGTCTTCACAGTCCAGATCATTTACCTACTCTAACCTAATAAAATATGTGGTTGGCTCACTTGGCTACTGCCCATTAAAGAACATTAGCTTGTCATCCTAACCCAATGAAATATCTTACATCAAACCACACAACAGACAGATAGGAATACAGCCCCCAGACAGCATAATAAATAGTGCAACTTGAATTGTTAAAAAGATATGCAACTTGATGTGATGAAAGATGGAAGTTATATGAATCTATCCTATCTTTAGCTATTCAACCTATCCTGTCTTTAGCTATCCAAAATCTAGTCAATCATATTTGTTCCTTCTTCTTGTGCCATATCCGTTATCGGATGTTGGCGATCATGTTGGCGATCCTATTTTTATCAGCAACCGCACGAAAAAGTGCTGCTGAGTTTTGTCCAAACCAGTCCCTTAGATCTTGAAGCCATGGTGTTCTTCTTCTGCCTGGACCTCGTTTGCCTTCAATCTTTCCCTGGAGGATTAAATGGAGTACGCCATATTTTTCTGGGTATCGCATCACATGTCCGAAATATTCTAACTTTCGTTTTTTAATTGTTTTGATGATTTACCTTGGCTTTCCCAGGTGGCTTATCACCTCATTTCTGATCTTGTCAACCCAGCTTATATGTAACAGCTGCCTGTAAATCCACATTTCAAATGCTTCTAGTCTCTTCAGGTGGCCTTCTGTCAGAGACCAACTCTCTACTCCATAGAGTAGGATAGAAAAGAAAAAACATCTGACAAGCTTGATTTTGAATCTTAGGCTTATGTCGTGACTGCAGAAGACCTTTTTCATTTTGAAGAATGCTGTTCGAGCTTTCTCTATCCTTGTCTTTACTTCAATGGCCATGTCCCAGCTTTCATGTAAATTAGAACCGAGGTGCGTGATCCTTTCAACTTTTTTTAATGGTATTCCTTCCGAATTTATTGGTGGTAAATTAACGGGTTGTTTACTGACGACCATGATCTTGGTTTTCGAGGTGTTAAGCTTCAAGCCGTATTTTTCAGATATTTCTGTGACTCTGTTGATGAAGAGCTGAAGGTCTTCATGCTTACTGGCAAGCAGAACTGTATCGTCAGCGTATCTTAAGTTGTTGATCCAAACACCATTTACTTTGATGCCAGCATCAATGTTCTCCACTGCCTCGTTGAAGATTGACTCAGAGTAGATATTGAACAACAGTGGAGACAGAATACATCCCTGTCTGACCCCTCTTCATATTTCTGCATCAGCTGAGTATTTTTGGCCTAGTCTCACATTTGCTACCTGATAGCCAATATAGATTCTTTATGATTTGGATGTCTTAGTCATCTAGTCCCACTTGTTTCAGGATTTCTAATAGTTTGTTGTGTCTTATTTTATCAAATGCTTTTTCAAAATCAATGAAGCACATGTAAACACTACAATGCTGTACAAGAACTTGAATGCTGAATAGCGCATCTTGTGTACCAAGATTGTTTCTGAAACCAAATTGTGTGTTACCTAGACGCTCCTCAATTTTGTTGTACATTCTTGTGTAAATTATTCTCAGGAATCTTTGTTCCTACTGTTAATAATTCTTTGAAAGAGATTGCTTTAAGAAGGATATTGTTATTGCAGGAGCAACCAAAACACTTCTTTGTATCAATTCCCACAACCAGTCACTCTTAAGCAGTGCCATTATTATGGATGATAAATACCTCACAGAACAATTCAAGAGTCTGGCCTCTTTTCATCTCTATAATTTTCTCAATTAAGAAAATGTTGTCTGATTTTAAAAGCAAATCAACATATGGGCTGAGATTTGCATAAATCAAGTAAATATGTTTTTTGGATTAATTCATCATTTCCTCCCCCTCTGTTGATATAGATAATAAACTGCACATCTAAAATTCAAACAAGCTAAGACATAAATAGGCAGTCCTTAGTCTGTACACAGCCCCTTCCTCAATCTACAAATCACACTACAATTGCCATGGAAATTGTAGCAGCAAATGGAGTAGCAAGCTCATTTTCAAATGTAGTAGCAAGTATTAATATAGTAACAGTATTTAGCATGCTGTAAACATACTGTTAGAAATGTAAATAAGATATTTCAAACTGGTCCTACCTTTCTTATATTTCCCTGCCCTCTATTGAGGAAGGCTCCAACTCAAATCAAAGGATGTGCAGCCAAACCCCATTTACCTTTATGGATAACTACGGCAGTTGTATGAAATGTGGTTTGACACTATAATGAATGTTATCACGGTACAATTCAAGGCATCTGCCAAAAAGCCTATAAATATGCCTACTGAAAAATATTTAAAACATCAATGGGTTCGTGCTCTGTAATAAAATAAATAAAAATTAGATATGAATGCACTTATATCTTATCCTGTATAACAGCAGTGAAAATTCTACAAAATATTCCATAGTATACTAGAGTATTTCTAGACAATTATCAAAAATACTTCAAAAATAAAAAAAAATGATTTACTAATCAATCTTATATAATAGCAGTGAAAATTTTAGGGAAAAATATGGAAAAAATTCTAGAAAATTCTCAAACATATTTGGAAAATAAACATCTAATTCTCTAAACAAATGTACTAACCAGTAATACATGATAAAATAATTTTTAAAATGTACTTCCAGTGGCATACAGATACAGGATTCTGCTGATAGTTTGGCGTTTTTCTTATTTTAAAACAACTATATACAAAACCTTTATTACTTCAACAAACCTGCAACTAGTCTGATGCTTCAGTTTAAAATAATCTCTCATCCATTAGGAATGATCAATAAAGAATGCACAAATACTTCCCTTTATAAATTAGCTGCTCACTTTCATCCAACATAAATACCTATATGAAGACACAATCAATTTCAAAATGTACTTAGGCCCTTTCATAAAACTGACCTTGTACTATTCATAAAAAGGGTCAGGAAAACAAGTTCATTGCACAACAAACCAGAAAAGTGACTTGGATAATTTTCCTATATTGGACTTACAAAAGAGACCTATTAACGTTTTGAAGAATTTTGAGAGAAGCGACAAGAAAAAAGAAAAAGAATCCCAAATATTTATTTTAAATCATCATTTCAGAGTACAAAATTATATATACATCCATAGTCTTTCTTTATTAATTTATTATTTATTTATAATTAAAATTGCAATCCTATGCATACCTGCTAAGAAGAAAGTAAACTGAAGCAAAGAAAATTTAAATTTACTTGCTTTGGACTACACTGGTAGAACTCTAATTATAAAGTCTAGTTAAAACCCCAAATGACTGTTCCAGAAATTGAAAGAAACTTACATTGATGGAATTGCTATTAAGTAATAAGCACAGCTGAATACTGTCTTTCTGAAAAATATGGTAATGCTTCAAGGAATATGCCAAAATCTGCTCTTCACTGAAACAGATATGTGTATCTGTAAGAGAAGTGGGCAGGATGCTACCCTCCCAGTATATTTAAGGCTGATGTGGATTATAATCTACGACATCTGGAACACTGAGCCTCCCAAATTATGTAAAAGTTCCAAAAGCTCTTACAAGACTTAGTATTTTGATCCTCCAAAAAATGTGTGGTTATATAATCTGATGTCCCTTCTATCATACAGATGATAGAGAAGTACCGGGAACTCTTTTGGAGTTTCACATCATGATGCTGCAAAATAGATATATGTGAAAAAGAAGAAATAGGAAAAAAGTAAATTAATTACAGATAGGACATTTCTTGTTCAGGATTCTTTAAAATGTGCTATGAATTTGTTTTCTCCCAAAATTGCCTACTATAAGAAATAACTCCATCTGGCTAAATAATAGACTGTTATGAATATAGTAAAGGAGAAGGTTAGAAATAGGTTGGAACTATAGTCTTTCAAGTATAGACTTTGATATAATAGTTGACAATAATAGAAGTAGCAATCCCAGGTGTGCTGGGGGTTGCTAAATTGCATTAGCCAGGTATCTTGTTATCTATCTGACAAAAACGCAGTGGCAAATCATTCTTAGATTATTTTACTAGAACTTTTTTTGTTCCACTCATCAAAAATAACTAATATATTGGTCAGACATGCCTGACAATATAACTCTAAAATTAGAGCACTGCTTAATGTATTGATATCTGAATTATTAAGAAACTAGTTTAAAACTAATCTACACACACAGGGAAGTACACAGTAGCAAGACACTCTTACATTCCAGACATGAATCCTAACACAGTGTCCCCCCTCCCAAATTTTGTTAACTTCTACCTAAAGTTGGGCTATTCAACTATATGTGAAGAAATATATCACTGAACACACATTCCAATCTGGGATAAAATGGAATGTGTAAGAAAGAGAAAGTAGACAGCCACTACTCTCTCTTTCTTACACATTTCATTATCTTCAAGGGAAAAAAGCCTATATATGTATTCTGCATCTAAACTCTTTCCATTGTGCTTTTGCAATATACCTGCATACTACTTTAATATATGCACATATTTGTTACCTTGTTTTCCTTGTTTGTTCAAAGAGCACTCTTGGAAAACTTTGGTTTGTGCTGCATTCTGCATATTTATTATACAATAAGAACAATCATGGCTCAACCTACTAGATCAAAATGCACATTTTTGGATTTACCGTACTAAAGATGAACTTCGGGGTATTATTTTATGCCATAAAAGTTTTCTAAATATCAATGAGCAAATGGTGAATGTTTGCTTCTCAGAGTAGCATTTTCTTCCAATCTAAGATTAGAAGGGTCATCTCTCAATTTTGGTAAATAAATATTTTCCACTCAATATCCATAGAATGAATCTTTCATTCAGCTTAGGAAAACTCTTTCTTCAGACTCACTACTGTATCATTCTTGCAACCATTTTTCTTTTCCAACATTATCAGATGATATTTAAGTTGCTGCAATAAGAAAGATTAAACCTTGATACCATCTGAAAATCAAGATGTTAACTTTCAAGTAGTATTGGAAATTCATTTCCTTATCCTGAGAGTTCATTTGTGATGTGTATATGATAAATCTCAATAAATTCTCATATTTGTCTGAGGAAAAATATGTTGCACTGGATCCACCTAAAATAAATTTTGAGCATTGCCGTGTATGACAACCAGTTTGAAATACAGTTACCATTGATAGCATTAAAGGAAAAAAAATATTTTCTTAACATGTGAAGCCATATCAAGTAGATCCACCACCACTAAAATCAGTAAGATTTTGCAGAGTAAAATGCAAGCAAAATGACTTCATTATCTAGCCAACATCATCATGAAAAGCCTCTTAACGCTTCATAAATGATTTGGTCATCGTTTTATATTTAATCATTAGTGCATTAGAGCAACAAACTATGCTCTGCATGTGAAAGGGGCAACATTTTAGAAAATCAACATTTACTGTACTGCAGATAAACAAGGATAGAAAGCAAAAAAGCAATTATACCTGGCACAGACTACATCCTTTCTCTAGAAGAAAAGGCATTTTTAAAGAGTTGACTTCCCAAATAAAGTCATAACCCACTTTGGGGCCAAGAAAAATCTTTTTTTAAAAAAATATAGAGCATCCTAGAGCAATTGAACTGCATATGCAATGAAGATCAATATTTTATTGCTGCCATCTCACCACAGCAGTTATAGTTAATTGGATCTACATAACAGAGTGATTGTTTTTATGAACAAGGTCTTCTACTAGTAGTCATTCAAATTTCGTTTTAACTTTTGGTATAAAAGTTTCATATTTATGACGACGCTACTATACATCTAAGATAGAAAAGCTGATATTAAAGAAAATGGAGATAGAAAATACATTATTTTAAAACGTGAATGATGAACGCATCATCTTTCTTGATGAATGCATGAACTTAATATACAGGTAGTCCTTACTTACCAACTGAGTTCAGTGATTGTTTGAAATTGTTAACAGTGTAAAAAAAAGTGTATTGCAACGGCCACACATGCAATCTATCCTCGCATATCACAGTATCCTGCAGTCATGTGATCAACAATTAAGATTCATCATCACAGCATTCGATGGCTGCATAATCACCATTTACATGCTTCCCAACCAGCCTGCAACAAGCAGAGCTAATGGAGAACATGGAAGTAAAATCAGGAGTCACAGTCATGTGATGTTTTGCTTAATGACCATGGTGACTCTTTTAACAACTGAATGGGAAGTGATGTTGTAAATCCATAACAGTCACATGATTTTTCACTTAGCAACTGCTGCATTAGCAATAGCTGCCGGTCCCCATTGTGGTCACTAAGCAAGGACTACTTATATACTATAAGATATGCAGTATAAATGCAGGATTACTAGATATCCAAATCTTTCGTATATGTAGCCTATCTTCCTACAGGACAATGTATATAGAATCAGTTAATCTTTACCATTACTTCCTACATCAAGTTATGAGGTAGATTATATTAAGAGGCAGTTAATTAACCCAAGGCTACCCATGAGACGTAGCTGAGGGCTTCAGCTATGATGACCTTATCCCAGGCATAATATTGCAAACCTCTTCTTTATTTTAAAGGCATTAAATTTCAAAATAATAGATCAGGTAGAATTAAACTGGTGCCTTCTAAGTGCTTTTAATTTCAGTTCCCATGACTTCCTGCCAACATGGTCATAGTTTATTTTTTAAATTTTGACACTGCCCGTCTCAATTGGGTAAGTAGTTAAAATATTTGTGAATTGCAATAAAAAATCTGAAGAACACTTGGTTGCTAGCACATTCCTAGATCACATAGTTGTCTTGGCAGTTAAAGGGTGCGTCCTATTTTTGCATTATAATCCAGGAATATAAATTCCATAATATGCAAGACACTTTAATTTTCTTATGTATACAGCATGTAGAGTGTATCTATGAATTTAGGCCAGGGGTGTCAAACTCGCAACATCACGCGATGTGTCGCAACATATCATTTTTTTTCCATTGCTGGCAATAGGGTAGACACAGTTTCGCCATGACGCATCCGGCCTGCGGTCCAGCAGTTTGACACCCCTGGTCTAGGCTTACTGGTTATTATATTTAAGGACACAAGACATCCTAGATCATTAATCAGATCAAAAGCACTATGAGAAATTTGAAAAGTTAAGAATGTCTAGATATGAAAAGAAAGTGAACAAATTTATCGACTATACAATAGTGCATGTGTAGTGTTAACAGTCCCAAGTGAATAACCAATCATAAAAATATGAAATGGTCAAATCACTCTTTAAAAAGAAAATAAAACCTCTCTCTTACTTAATTAGGGGAACAAAGGATTTCAATGTTCTCTGCTAGGGAAGCCAGCACCAAGTTGAAAGACAATCACATGAAGTCCTTGCTTAACAACCTAGATGGTCCTCACTTAACAACAGCAACCAGGACGGTTGTAGAAACTGTGATAGTACTAGTAGAACTAGTAGAAACTGTGATAGCACTGAATGAGTCCTACTTATGACTGATCCTCGAAGTTCCAATCATTGCAGCATCCTGCAGTCACAAGATAACCATTTGTGATCTTCCCTGCCAGCTTCTCACAAGCAAAGTCAGTGGGAAAGCTGTCAGGAAATGTCACAAGTTGGTATGGCGAGTATCCCTCCTGCCTTCCTGTGCACTATGCCGCACTTTTTTTCCCTTCGTCTCCTTGCACTCACACTGATCCACATCCTCCTTCCCTTGGCCTCCCTGCGCTCATATCAATCCGCACCCTCCTTTCCATAACTGTGCTCTCCCTTGCACACCTTCGGGTTACAACAGCAACCTAAACTGCCTAGATTGCTAATCACTAAGCAATGTGATCACGTGGCATCACACTGTACAACATCACTTACCAATGGCAGTCCCAGTTGCTGTTGTAACCCAAGAACTATCTGTACTTTTCATCATGTTCCATTTTAAGTACTTAATCTCATCTATTTAAAAGATGTACAGAAAAGAGATCTTGACCTACTGGCATTCACTTGAAACAGACAAGCAAGGGGTTTACAAATCTCAATATGCAAATAATATCAAAAATATAATTCACAGAATTTACAAAATCACTGGCTCCACCCTGGAAAATGTCATTTTGCGTTTGCCTCCATACCTCTTTTTGCACATGGCTAGGATTGGTGAATCTAATAAAAAAAATAGAGGGAATCTCACAAGTCTGAAATACATACAAAACTGAAGTGGGTTACTCAAAAGTAACAATGAAGGTTGCATGTTCACAATACCAACACTACCATTATGAGTCAGACCCAGCAACTACAAAATGCATGGCAGGATAAGCCATTAATGCCTGCCTTTATTTGTGTGGCTGGGTTAGGTTAGGTTAGGTTAGGCTAGGTTGGGACAATTTATTAAGAAATGGACTAGAACCACATCAAGCAGCAGAGGGACTATGGCGCAACTTCACGAGAAAGTTGGGGCTTTCCAAACTGCAGGCCATTTTTACTATATTACTATATTATTATTTTATGCCACCTTTTTTAAATAAGATGGTGGACATACATAATGGTCCCTCCTCCCATTTTCCCAACAACAACCCTGTAAAGTGGGTTGGGCTGAGAAGAGAGAGTGACCGGCCCAAAGTCACCCAGCCAGCTTTTCTGTGTAAGGGAGGCCTACAATTCAGTCTCCCGGTCTCTAGGCCAGCATCTTCACCTCCACAACCAGGCTGACTAAGAGATCTAGGAACTGAGCTCCAACACTTCTGGGCTAGCAGCGTACAAGGCTCTTCCGCTAATAATACTGACAGGCTTCCATCCGGGATGCGGGGTCCAAAATGCAAAAAAACGAACAGGACGGCCTGGCCGCGCTCAAGACCTTTCCGGGCTCAGAAGGGAATTCCAGTTTCCCTGGGCAACCCCAGCCTCGCCGCCGCCCACTCCAGGCAACTCTCCAAAGGTCGGGCGCTTCTCCTCCTTCGGAGGACGCGAGGTGCAGCCCAGGTCAAACTCTTCGGCTGCAAAGCCCCGTGGGGAGGGGAGGGGGGAGGGAGGTTTGCCTGCACCCGTTCCGCTCCCGTTCCCGTCGTCGTTTCCCGCTCACCTGCTATCTGAGTCACGAAGGCTTCCGCCACCAGTGACATGCTTCCGACGACAGAAGACTCCCTTGCACTCCCGTCCCCAGGCCGAGTCGCAAGCGGCCGAAGGTGAACGGCACCGAGCGAGAGCACGGCGGCTGCGCCGACCAGCCTGCGGGGAAAGTGCATCCGGGGCCTGCTCCGCCCCTCTGAGAGAGAGAAGAGCGCGCCTGCTTGCAAAGCGATGGTTCCCGCCTGCTCGCTGCAACAGCCGCTGCGGGTCTCAGCCTGAAAGGGGCTGCGGTCCCGGTTCCCCCATTACTCGCACCCGGGTGTGTTAGATTCGCCGACGCTTCGTGGTGGTTGGGAGAAGTGCACTCTAATCCACCGAAGCGGGTCTGATGGGCTCGCTAGTCGCAAAATGCGTGGATTTGGTTTTGCCTTTTTTCCCCTGGCATTTTGGACAAAGGGCTAAAGGTGGGGAGTAAGGTCCGGGCCACTGTAATATCCCGAAATAAAAATTCTTGCGATGCTGATTGCCCCAACCCTCGGATCCATGCAGGCACCAGCATTTTATATTTTATATGAATTTTATATGAATGGGGGTGGATGTGCACATACAGAGCCTAGATGGCAGGCAGTCTTTAGGACCACGTTATAAGGTTGCCAGGTGTCCACTATTTGAGTGGACAGTCCACTTTTTTTCACATGTTCACTATTTTTTTTCACAAAATAGTGGACATTTTTTTTATTCAAAAGCTTTTATGATGAAATGGTACATAATCTAAAGCTGTACAGTCTACTTTTTTTACTACTTAACCCCCCCCCCCCCCGCTTGTCCGCTATTTTTTGGAAGCAGACCTGGCAACCCTAACCACGTATGAACTCAGTCCCTGTCAAATTATATCCCAGAAATATGAAATAAAATATATCAAATAGGTATGAAATAAAAAACATATTTATGGTTTTTTTTACAGGAATAAAAATAATTTGTAATTAGCCAGAGAATTACATAACAGAGGTACTTAGTTAGATTTGGTTTGTGGGAACAGTTTTTAATTTTTTATAGGGCTTCAGCAGGACATTTTATTTATCAAATTTCTACACTGCCCATTTCACCTAAATGACACTGGTCATATATTTGTATTGGTTTACAGATAAAAAACATGATAATGTAAACAACATAATTAAAAACAGTTAAAAGTAGAATTAAAACCAATTTGAAATTAAAGGCTAGAATTTAAAAGTTAAAAAGCTAAAGGGGCTGCGGGGTGAGTGCCCTCAAGCCACCAACTACCCACGTGGTTGCATTTCATTTGTAGACCCCCATGCCAATTGGTAGAGGCAGGTCTTGACATTTTTCCGAAAAGCCAGAAGGTTGGCAGCATGTTTAGAAAATGGAAGGAGCAGGGACACAGCCCCTGCAAAAGTTCTTAGGCCCAGAAGCCAAAGGTGGATACCATCCCCTCTCCCGGGAAGGCAAAGCAAAATGTGGAACAACTCCCATCACCACTGAAGGAAGCTGTGTCCTGTTTGATTTGCCCCTTATAATTTCCTTATGCTATATGTTCTAACTTGACCATTATTTGCAATGGAGAAAAAATAGCATTTGCAATATTTGGATCATTGGTAACGAATAAGGATTTGCTATTCATTGTGGTCTTCTTTCAAACCATGGTAGATACAGTGCTCAAGGAAGGCTAAGTGGTACCCATGGCACTGAGCAGTGGCTGCCTCCCTGGAGATCCCACCAGGCTACCCTTACCTGACTTTATATTTTTAAAGATGGGTCTAATTCATAACTTATCCGAAATAAAAAACTGGCATGCTGCAAAGCAAACTAATTAGCTCCAATCATGTTGATTTTCAAGAATGTATTTTGGCCCTCCATATGTTTTATGGGCATTCCTGCAAAAGACAAATAGTAAACAACTATAGCCAAATGGTCTTTTTTTGGGGGGGGGGGGAGTGTGTCCAACGACTCGGAAAAAAATAAACATAACCATAAAGCTGAGCTATGATAGGGAGCATCCGTGGAAGCTGAAAGAGCTGGTGCAATGGAACTGCATTAAATGCCACTTTCTGGTAAAGGAATGTTTTATGAATGGCCACACCTCTATTGGCCATTCACAAAATGGTTGTTGCAGCCATTTTGTGAATAATAAAGCTACTTCATGGTAGCCATTTTGTGTGTGATCACATTATGCTCTCAAAATTACAAATGTGCTCACCAGCCCAAAATATTGACCAACTTTGATATACCGGTATTTGGATTTCAAAGTTCAAAATATTTATGAAAATATGTAGTTTGGAATTATATGTTTATATTTTTACCTTATTATTAGGCAGCTGCAGTACTGGAGATAGGACTTTGAACAGCACTGACTAACAGTAAAGCTGACAGTATATATCTGAACAATTTCAATGTCTCCAGGCTTTCTGTTTTCTTACTTCATATTTCATTTTAATAGCAGAAGCAGAATTAAACTGTCAGCAATATTTGAGAAGCCAACAGTGTTTATGTTACTAACAGGTTTACATCCGTCATGACTTACGTAGTAAATGTCATCACCATCAAACATATGCCTTGTCTCCATTTGCTGGATAGTTATGTGGCTAATCCTCAAACCAACAATCCATCATAATGAACAAAATTATGATAAATATCCCCATCAGTTATAATACTGCAATATTGGTCAGTGCTTTTCATTACTGCGTTGTCTAGATCTAATTTCAGTGCAGCTCTTTCTTACTGTATTTCCACAGTGAGCTACTCATTATCTCTGGCCTAATCTTGCAATTCTCAATGAAGCAGGGAGGGGAGAGCAGTCTAATGAAAGGTTTTATGTGGTTTTCACTTCAGGTTGTGTGGACCATGAAGAATGGTTTTTGACCTTGAAGAGAATAGCTGTTTATTTTATAAAATAAAAGTTTTTCTCCTTTCATTACTGCTTTCTGGAATGTTTTTTTAACAAGAATTGAAATACTTTATTACACTTGTCCTCAGCCTTTTATCTGTTGGCTTTGTTATGCACTGAGAGTTCCATCATGCACTAATAAATTTGACAAAATATTCATACAACAGAAGCTGTACATGCAAAATACCTGAAAGTTCTCTCATCATCCAGAAACAAATGTAGCACCGGATTTTGTTGCTGAAGCCAACTGCTAAAATTTATCCAAGCAAATATTTTTGGTCTTGTGTAAAAGTTGTGGTTGCAAAATATAGTTGTCCCAAAATGAACTTTTGTCCAGAATGAGAATAATTTTTAAATTTCCCCATCACAAAATGTCATTTTTGGAAGTCATTTTAGAAAGGGGGAAATAAATAACTTATGAGTGATTGTTGGCCATCCATGTGTTAGAAAACATAAATTGAACCAGCTAAGTATTCAGTTGTGGTACAAGCATGCCATACTAGGCCTAATGCATAATCTCTCTCATGAAGGCTTAGTTTGACAAGAAAATTAGTATGTGTACTCTAAACTTTATTTTTCTTCTTCAGTGTTTCTAGATATTAACTGTACCCAGACACACTTCCTATACATCAGTGGTTCTCAACCTGTGGGTCGGGACCCCATTTGGGGTCGATCGATCATTTCATGGAGGTCGCCAAGCAAGGCTGTCCGCCATTTTTTTCCCCTTTTCCAGCAGGTGCCTTACCTCCCTTGGGCTGGGCCAGCTGGTGGTCGGCCTGGTCCGTCTCTGCCGCTTGCCAGCTACACCTCGGCCGGCGCAGGGGGCGGAACCACGCATGCGCGGCGCTCCCAGGCAGGGAAAGTCCTCGACTTACGACCGGTTGGGTAGTCCTCGACTTACGACCGGTTTAGTCCTCGACTTACGACCGGTTTAGTCCTCAACTTACGACTGGTTTAGTCCTCGACTTACGACCGGTTGGGGTCGCGGCATTAAAAAGGTTGAGAACCATCTAAGGTTGCTGATCACATTCCAGTATATTCTCAGTTGCTATCGCTACCCATAATCTTTTTGATATTAAAAAATAAATTGGGTGCACTGACTGTGATGAAGTTTCCAAACTACAGTAGTGTATTCTCTTGGCTAAGTACTGTATTACAAAGGGAGACTATGGGTTTCTTATACTGCATGTACCAGTGGATAAATGGACCTTAGTTTGGGTTCCAAGTGATCATTAAAAATATCCTGGCTATATTGATACCTTCTAGAAAAAGGGGCAAATCTCATCCACCTGTATTTTGCCAGGATTTTTTTTTATAAGCTATGGGTGATCAGACATCCTTTAAAGCAGCCCTGAAGTTAACTGTTTCTATTCCCACTTCAGAGCCCTCCCCCCACCCCGCAGGCTCTGTTATTCACAATCTTTTCTGTAGATAACACTACATCCAGTACAATTTCTGCCTATTTTCTATTTGTATAGTCTATAGCCTGAAGGCCCATCTTTATTTCCCAACTAATTCTCAAGATTTCAGGCACATGAACTAAATGTTTGCCCTCTGAGATCAGACACAAAAAGAAAGGACATTTCTTCAGTTGATAATATCTTGTGACTGATTTTCTGCAATAATGGGCAAAGACATAAAAAATAATTTGCATTTTCCACGTGACAGAAACCTTGTATCAGGATTGTCAATGTCTTTTCTGCCCAATGCTCTTGTCATTTAAATCTTTGATAAGAATCAGTTGGGAATGGAGCTATATAGCTGCAACAGCTTCTTGCAAATTGTAGATAGAGTTGATATTACAGATGCCTAATTAAGTTGACATGTCACCTTATTTCAGTCCAGGCATTTTTGGCAATGCTGACTTACTTTATATCAGGGATTAGTTACATATGGCAAACAGAATTATTATACCCTAATGTATTTTCAATTCTATAAAGTTAATGGATACATTACTAGTAAACATACCAGTAGTAGTACACGAGAAACTGAAACAAGCTAGATAGAAATGTCTGATAAACTAGTGCAGGTTATATAAATTAGGGCTGATTCTCCATGTTGCCCATAAAGATGAGACTGAGGAAGTGGAAGAAGCTAGTGACTTAATGAGTCGTATGATTGTTGGGATTGGGCCCAGTATAGTAGACAGAAGCATCTTTACTGTTTTGCTTTAGATTTGATATGATAAGATGAGGATAAAACACCCAGAAAACTTGCAACCTATTCTAAATCTGTTTCTGGGGACAAAGATTTCACTAGGATTTTTATATATTGCTAGTTATTTTCAGGGATTATCTGACACTATACATATACTTGAAAGTATTTTGACAAATCAAGTTTGGGATCTGAATATTTAGCTATGACAAAGCCCTGAATTGTAACAATACGATATCTGGATAGACAGTTTAAAATGGTTTGGTTTAATTGGGTTTTTAAGCCAATGATCCTATTTAGTGATAAATGTGTGTGTAAGTAAATGTGTATGTGCATATACTTGTTGCCTATTTTTTATGTTGACATAAATCCCCCAAAACTTAAAATGTTTGGCAAAGTACTCTTCAAATTGATGACATTCAAATCTAAAACTTCAAGAATTCTCAGCCTGTTGGGAACTGAAATTCCACACAACTGGAAGTCACCAGACTGGTCTACCTCATTAAAAGTAGGTTTTCCAGGATTCCAAACATTCAATTCTGTAATGCAAATGTATATTAAAATGGTTCAAAAGGAAGGAAGCAAATGTTTAACTGTCATATTTTACTGCTTAAAAGAATTAAATGAATACACATACCAAGAAAAAATGATAACTTATCACATAAATCAAAATCTGGTTCTGGAGGTTTTAATCAATGGACTTTTTGCACAAACAATTCATTCCATATGCTGAAATTTCGTAGAATCCACAAGACGCAAATTAGAAAAAAGATATGCATTTATGTGTATCTCATTTGAAGTTGTTTGAACTAGTCTTTTATACCTATCAATCTAACAGCAAGCATATTGGGTAGTATTGAACAACAGAAACATAAATTTAAATCTTACTAATTTCTGAATGAATTATTTTGAAGGAATATAAAGTTGTTTTTAAAGAGAGAGGGTTGAGCTATAATACCTAAATCTTTATATCTGTTGACAGAGCCTTTCAATCATAAACAAAGTCAAATAAAAATGGCTTCCAAACTGTTATGAAGAGAGTTTAATATATCCATTTATATGTCATAAAACATAGATGGTGAACTATGAATGTATTAGATGATAGTTGAATTATAGGTCCCCCCCCCCCATCATTAGTAATAAGAGAGGTTGTCTATGCATAACTGTTAGGAGCTGGACAGAAGATCAACAGCCATAGATTTTCTTCCTCAGTCTTACAGGATGCTACCCAATATGCTTGCTTTTTTAAATATATTTCCCTTTGCAAACAATTTTGTGAACATACAACTCCAGCTTCCCAAAATTGCATGTTTACATGTGCACCTAATTGATACACATCTTTAAAAAGTTATATTTAGATATTTTTTTTTACCTATCTTGCATCGGGTTCACAATTAGTAACAATAATAGATAAAAAGACTGAATGGATAAATGTGTCATACATGATTATTGGATCTTCAGGATTTTCTTTTCCAGTACAACTGGTACTCTCTAGAAATATTGAACTACATCTGCCATTGCCTTCAGCTACCACAACCAATGAAATGCTAGTTGAGGTAGGTGGGGATTATAGCCTGACACACATGGAATATGTAGGGGAGGAGCCATCATATAACTTTTGTGTGATGAATATAGCACATCATAAATCTTTTTAAAAGGTCATATAATGTACACAGGTGACATTGGAGAATATTGATTTTTGGATTCATTCCAGTTCAGATTTCTGTCTGGCTTTGAAAGAGAACCAGTCAAGGTCAGCCTGGTAGATGACTTATGCTGGGAACTGAATGGGGATGGACAACCTTGTTGATTCATTTGAAAATGAGTTTTAATAACTTCCAACCATAGCATCCTTCTAAATCATCTTGCTGAATGGAGCTTCAGGGACATTGTTTTGCAGTAGCTCTCATTCTTTCTGACCAAACACTTCAAAAGAAGGAGTAGCCAAAATAGGCATCTGTCTCTAACCATAATAATGCTCAAATGATCAATATAGCTCATGACAATGTACGTAACACAATTTCCACCCTTTCATACTTATGGATTTCTCTCATAATAACATACACAATTATATAAGTAATGGAGACACTCTCCCTCTACCATACCCCACTCATGGCTTGGGGAATTTGTTCTACACAACAGTTATTGTATTATGAGATACTTTGGTTCCTATATGCTTCTCTCATACTATTTAACATCTACATGAAACCACTGCTTGATGTTTTCCAGAGATTTGTCCTATCTTCCTCTTCCCCTTGAGTCATATCAGATGTTTCCTCTGCCACAAGTTCATTTTTTCATATATGGCTTTTACTTACAAGTCATCCATAGCTTCCTTGTTTTTCAAAAAAAACAATAAATATATTTTAATTGTCTGTGTTTATAACAAATGTATGGCTCAAGTGCACAGCTTATTATATAAACTGCACAGAGGAAGAGAGAAGAAGGCAATTTAATTTTCCTCCTCAGATCTTCATGGCTGCATCTTCCTAGTGCCAGATTTAGGCATCAACTAAAGAAGCTAGAGTTTTAGGACCTTACAATCTGCAGAGCCTCATAAAAATTCATATTTTTTTAGCTTTCAGATTTTATATGGCTTTTTATGAATGCTGTAGTTTTGAAAATCTTGTGTAACAATTTTTTATGTGTAGTTTTAGAATGGCTTTATATGCAATTAATTTAATGTTCATAGAAAGCTAGCAGCTGTGCAGCATATCATTTGAACACAAAATTGTGGTTTTTCTTTTGAGAAAAACCAGAAACAAAATGATCCAAGCTGTATCGGATACCAGTTTTCTGACTTTGCAAACAAGTTTGATAATTACAAGTGATCTTGATTATGTATTTTGTCAGCACTTTCTATATATATTACTGAAGCTTAAATTTTTTAAAAAATTACATTAAGTATTGTTTCCAGGAGATGCTATATTTTATTATAATATAATGTTATATTATAATCTATAAGAGACACGAAGCCAGCCAAATGATAAATATGTAATCAGAAAATGCATTTGAAAGTAATTTGTATTTTTTTTCATTTTAAATATCTTGCTGTTAAATAATTAAAAGGCATATTTACGTCTTCAATTTTTTTGTGGCCAACCCAAGGCCCTGTTTTGCTACACACCTTAGTGAGACATTTTGGTGTAAGTTTTTAACAAGGGGCCTCCAAGATTTGTATAATTTAGGGCCCCACCAAGTATAAATCCTGCCTCTCCCGGCAGATAAGTTGTTAAAAAAAAGATCATGAAATATAGCAGCCCCACCTAACCATAATACATTGGTGTTAAATTACAATGTCACAGAGGTTGCAAATATAGACACATGCTAATTCCACAATGCAGAGAGAAAGAAGGAGGGAGGGAGAAAAATAAAAGAGCAGTTGAATTAAGAGGTTATTATTAGTCTCTAATGAAGAGAAGATGCAATGTGTCTTTTCCACAAACAAGAAATGAAAGATATAATATTTGGCACAAGGACAATATTCTCCAGAGTAGCTACTGCCTACATCACAAGTTATAGGTATATTTATATATATTTGTCCGCAACTCCAATAATCTTCAGTCAAGATACTTTCTGGGAAATCTGATGGATATAACAGGAAAATTAGTTATGTATTCTGTAGCACAGTTTAAAATTTGGATGAATTCTCACTTTCAAATAAAAAGCCCTGAAATGGATTGGAAGATTCGTGTTTTATAATGATTAAGAGGTTTGTTTAAGATTTATTTTCTGGGATTAGAAAATTTCTAAAATAAAGAAACCTGACATCAGGCTTATATTTTAGCTCAGCTTTTCCCAATTTGGAGTGCTTGGGAATGTGTAGGCACCATAACTCTGAGAATGGAATCCCAGCATATTTGATGGATATCAGATTGGAGAAGGTAGATGGAGATAAAGATAGCATCTAAGACAGGGGTAGGCAACCTTGGGTATTTATGACTCGTGGACTTCAACTCCCAGAATTCCTGAGCCAGCCATGCTGAGGGGAAAGGGAGAGGTTTCCAAGCTGAGCCATGCTGGCTCAGGAATTCTGGGAGTTGAAGTCCACGAGTCATAAAAGAGCCAAGGTTGCCTACCCCTGATCTAAGATATATGAAAACGGAAGGGAAGATTAGAGCCAAATTGGCATAGTAGCAAATTCTATGAGGAGAATTCATTCATAGGGCAATCATTTCTGAAAAAGATATAACAAAGCACTCTCCTCTTGGGTCAGTTGGTTTCCTTCCTTGGAAGCAGACACCAATTTTCACCAGATGAGGAGATGGACTCAAGTAATAGACTGCATTAAAAGAAAACATGTCAATCATTTTGCAATTATTTCTCCCTACAAAGATCCTTTTGGCATTTTATTACTTGAGCATCTTTAAGGCAATGATATTTCTGTAATCAATGTTACATTATAGAGTGCTCAGGCATAATGCTAAGTAGAGGTTTATAATTTGTGTGCTAGTCTACCCTGGAGAAGTTAAAGCATGTATCAAAAGAGATAAGGACTTCTAGGTATATCACTATCTCTGCTTATTTCCTATCCTCCATCTTATGTGTCAGGATGAGTTTTACTTTTGATTGTTCTCTCTAGCTTTGGTCTACTACTGCAAACTTTGGCAAAAGCTTATTCTTGCAAATGAGAAGATTTCAGGGTACAGTCCTTATGTCCAAACAAGTGAAAAAGTTTCTAATATAATACTTCATCCTTAGTAATTTTGAGAGAAGGACTATGGCCTGCTTCATCTTATTGTATAAAACAGGGGTCTCCAACCCCTGGGCCGCGGCCCATCTACCAGGCCGTAGCCTATTCAGAATTGGGCTGTTTGAGTGCTGGAATGCACGTGCACAGCTCAACTTGCACAAGTGGCGGGCCAGTGGGCATTCGTGCATGTGCATGCTGGCCTGCCATTCACATTGGCCCCTTCGCTTGTGCAAGGGTTGCGTGTGGCCCAGTTCTCTCCACTCTCCAGCCAAGACACCAACCTGCAAAGGATGGGGACCACTGATATAAAAAAACCATTAACTTCAGTGCTTTAATGGGAAAAAAACAGTTTTCCAAATATCAACAGGCTGAGTCAAATGTTAAATTATCTTTCTATGACACAGAGAGAACGAGGGAGAGAGACTTTAATATAGTTACAGACCTTGCATTATACCCTCCTCCCTCTAAGAGAATTATGTTGTGTGCTGCTGCCAACCTAGAACAAAAAGAACCTTATTGTAGCTGGAGAGAAATGTAAAAGATGTCAAAAATACCTTTTCCTTTCCAATAGACCTACCACTGGGCAGAGTGGAGCAGTTATCTCAGGCAGCAGGGTGTTGAGTGTCAAGAATGATTGATGTTTTTTATTTATTTATTTTGAATTTTTATTGCTTGGGAAGAAAAAAGTATTTTTCAGATTGGCTCCAGGTCCTGTGTCTGGATGCAGATTAATTCTAGAGGACTTCAATTTTAGTGCAGTCCAGACAATAATGAGAAGGAAACCTGCCCTCTTCTTCTCTTTGTCAGGGTTGGTTTGGTTTGGTTTGGTTAACAGTCCAGCTTCCATCTCCCCAACCCTCATGTCTCTCCTACAAATATTTTACCCTTGACTGTTAAAGACTTGAATGTGTTCATTTTTCCTTTGAAATTTCAAATTCCAAATTTCAACTCATCTCATGAAGACTCAATTTACACAACCACAACCCTGAAAGCATACATGTATTCTAAGAGTTAGAAAGGACGGTGGAGTTCAATGTCCTGTCCAGTACAGAAATCCAATACTACAGCATCCCTGGCAGATGGCCATCCAGCCTCTGTTTGAATACATCTCATAAAGGAGAGTCCACCACCTATGAACCAGTCTGTTGAAAGCTCCTATCATTAGGATATTTTTCCTGACACCCAACTGAAATCTACTTCCATCTTATCCAAACTCATTGTTTTTTGTCCTGTCTTCTGGAACAACTCTTGAGTTCTCCAAACTAATAACATTGGAGGCCACAAACCCCTGAACTGCCTCCAAAATTGTGTCTAGAGAGAGCAAATTAGAGACAGCTTAGGAGTTTATGGCCTGTATGGCAACTTGGACCTTATTCAGCTGCTTACAGGTCAAACTCATAATAGTGGTCATCATGCTTTACACTTGTTTTTTGTCTTGGGGCAGCATTGATGTCAACTGGAATTGAGGGATATTATTATGAGTCCCCTACTATGGTCAGACCATTTTTGTTAGTTCTAGAGTTTTCTGTAGACACTCTTCACACAAGGAGGGAGGACCTATTTGGCTGGTTTAACCCAGATGTATGGTGGGCCATGTTGGGTTACAGAGAGTAGTTCTTGGGGCTCTAATCCAGGGCTCTCCAAACTTGGCACTTTAAAACTCCTAGAATTCCCCAACCGGCTTGCTCTAAACCATGGTTTAATCAAGAAATGTGTTGCCAATTGGAATGAAGGGGCCTTGTATCTATCCCTAAAGTCGGGAGCACTTTTATTTTTGGCAACAGGATATGAAGCAATAGAAGAAATATCTAGAGCACTATAGGAGGAAGACAAATAGTGTACCTGATCAAACATGGGTAAGAGCCTTTGTTAGGATTACATGCAAAGGAACAAAAAAAATAGCTATTTTCCCAGTCCAGATAGTTTATTCAGAGACTTTGTTTTGGGTAACCGAATCTCAGGAAAGGAAGGACTGAAGAAACATTCACAAGTGTGCTCTAAAGAATATTCTAGCCATCTGCTTTAATTTATTAAACTTTTTGCAGGTACCTTAGAATTGACTAACATATAATCTAGCATGTTTATCTGGGTAGACCTTGAATCTGTTTGTCATGAGGAAGAAAATAAAATCTTTACTGTTGCTAGGAGTATAGCCACCTGTGTATTACTATAGTTCCATGTTGGACATACTTTATGTTCTTTGTAGAAAGCAATGTCACCCAGCATATTTGACCCATGAGACATGCCTTCTGTGCTGCAATGTCTACCCTATGGAACAACATTTCTCCCAATCTTCAGATGATCCTGTATAACCTGGTTTTTCCCTCAAGCATTGGACCAGAGCTTTAGATGAGCCCATCCAGACAAAAAGGTCTTGAATGGAATATGTGGTGATTGTTCTCAGCTATCCTGCTTTTTTTGTTTTTTCTGTTCTGAGTGTTTTTCATGTTTTATTTTTACTTCCTTTCTTTTTATGCTTATAGCTACTGCAGTTGTAATTCATCCAGAGTTGTTTTGTAATTTGAGCAACTGTATAAATTACATAAACAAACAGCTCTAGATAATTGTGCTACATCTTCTATCTATATAACATATTTCAAATACCTAAAGACAGCTATTGGGTCTCTCTGCAGGTTTCTCTTTTTAAGCTAAAATATACCCATCACCTCCAACCATTTTTCGTAGGTTTTCCTTTCAGACCCCTTATAATCATGGTTGTTTTCCTCTGGACATGCTCTTGTTTGTCAATATTCTTCCCAAAATGCAGGGCCCAGAATGAAAGACAATATTCTAAGTATATCTGATTAATGCAGAGAAGTATTATGACTTCTCTTGATTTTTACATTAGAATATCTGCAGCACTATTGTGTCATGTCTGTATTGAGATCCACCAGGACACGCAGATTCCCAAAAGCTCTGAGTAGCTAACAATCAAAATCATCTAATAAAAAATAGCCCCCACAAAAATAACAACCCCAAATGTAAACATTACATCAAAAATTAAGAAAATACAAAGTCATGCTTCTATTGGATTTCAACAATCAATCACAGCATTTTTGCACATGTTGCTGACTCATATGATCTCCCTTATCTTATACTCATATTCCAATAGAGAAGAATATCTGTAGCCCAGGGTTGAATTCTGAAGTCCTTGGTGCTCTCTGAGCTTGGTTGTTTGCTTGCAGACATGTTAATACGCAAATAGGTAACATCATCACTATCAATGCCATCAATTTGATATTTCCAAATGAAAAACTTTGAATATGTCTGTCAAGGTTGAATTGCTAAGATGCTTGCTAACCTCTGTTGCTGTTCAACTTGCCATAGAAACAGGGGTAAGGGAGACCCTAGGAAAGAAACGGGAGTTTCAAGAAGATATCTATGTCATGTGAGACCCAAGGTTATCAAAAGCAGGTGTCTGATAAAGAAGTGGACCATTCCCATAACAACAGAAAGAATGTGATTGGGCAACGTGAACACATGGTGGGTGGGGGTTATGAAAAGCTTTGTTAACTACCCAGATTTTCACATGGGAAAACTAGTTGATTTTAATTCTTCAGTGCCGGGATGTGTATTCAATAAAGATTATCTCTTATGGCACCTTAAGGCCATAGAGTTTCTTCAATATTGAATTCTCTAACCGGATGGTTGACAATGTCCCTGTTGAAATCATTTTGTTGGCTTCTGCCCATTGTTCCACCTCACCAAGATCCTCCTGAATCTTGAAATTGTCCTCTGACTAAGAACTTTGTTATCACTCTATCTTTATGATGCTAGCAAAGCGGATAATCAATTTTTTTATCCCTTCATCCAAGTCATTTATAAATATGTGGAACAACAGTGGGCCTAGAACTGAGCCCTCTGGTACCCCATTCCACTCTTTCTTTGGGCTTGACATGGAGCCACTGAGTATGATTGTTTAATCAGTTTTGTGTCCATCTAGTGGTAGGATAATCCAGCCCATATGTTACCATCATTTTTATTAGGTGTCAAATGCTTTGCTGGAATCAAGAAACACAATTTTTCCTGCATGATAATCAGCTATTTTGGTCACTTTATCAGAAAAGGAAATCAGTTTGTGTTGGCATGTCTGACATTTTCTGTTCCAAACTTTGGAGAGGTGAGATGTGCTCATAACAAAATAGTGGAGAAATCCAGACTACTAGTTAAAAAAATGTGACTGGGTGATAGTATATATCCTCCTACCTATCCACTTGCCTGTCCAAGGTAACAGCAAAATGATTAATTTCTGTTCTTTGCATTAATTTAAAAATTCTCTCCCTGAGAAAAAAGGATTTTATTCTGAATGACTCATTTTGATTGCTTCTATTAGTGTCAATATTTTTCCAACTTTTGGAAACTTACTCCATTATATTGTTTTGAGGGGACTAAATATTCATGTTCTTTTAATCCACAAATAGTTTTGAATGTTTAGATATTCTTTTAATATGTACTGTAGAACAGCAGTCTCCAACCTTTGTGGTTTGGGGGGGAGAGGGGAATTGGCCTGCATGAGCAGCGGGCCAGCACACATGTACACACAATCACACAGCCCTTGCCCAAGTGGCAGGCTGGCACACATACGTGCAGCTTGACTTGTATGAGCAGCAGGCCGGTGCACACACACAAGTTGAGCACAGCCCAATTCCAAATAGGCCAAGGCCTGCTGTAGAACACAGATACAGACTCTTTGAGGGCCAAGGGCCAAACCTGACCTAAGAATTGCCTGGGGAGCAGTTCTATTTGCCCCTTATATGCATAATCATGTAATAATTTACCCCTTCTATCAGAGTAAAAAGAATAATTTGTCTACAACTCTTGCAAGGTATTTTGAGGCCAGCTCCTTTGGTTGGGAGAAGAAGTTCATGTTCTTGCATCTTGAATGTGTAAGAAAGCACAGCCTTATTTTGAGGTGGCCTTGTTTAGAACGATAAGCAATGAAATTGCTAATAAAAAGTGGGGGGGAAAGCAGTGCTTGGCCCTATTCTATCATTATTAATAGAATGCACTGTTCTATGAAGGTGTTTGTTATTTGTACAATGCTGCCCTTAATTTAATTGCTAAATTGTTTTACTAAATTGTCTAGCAGTTGTAAACATCCCCTATGATCACATTGTGCCGGTTCTTCTCTGAAATGTCTATGATTCTATATAATTTTGAAATACCCAGGTAAAACATAACACACTCTATGATTCAAATAGCTTCCAAGAATAATTTTGGGGGCAAGGGTGATAAGATCAAACAATTAAATATTATAGATGAATAACCATGAGTATTAAAGCAAGTGTTAAGGATGAAGGTGGAAAGCTTTTTTCCCTCTGTCCTAATTCCAGGGAGAATACCGAGCTATGCCTTAATTCCTTCCAGCATAACCTACAACCTGTTTCCAATTGTTTGCCATCCGCTAAACATATGTGGCACCCAACTGCTGTGCATAATGTTATATGAATGGATGCTAGACCTTATCTATCATTTATTTGTCTCATGTGTATGCCCATATATATTACAGACATTTTTATTTAATTATTCAGGAATTGGCATATGAGTTGCATTATCTCATTCCTCTGGGCCCCCTTGCTGACAGAATAATGCAAAGGAGCAGTAGCTAACACTTACACTCTTCAGGTTGTTCATCAGGAAATAAGGCCTCATTTAATTGCCTCATTCACATGGGAGGAAAATTACCCTGAATAAGAAATGTTCACCATTAAAAGTGTGTCTCTTCTTTTATCTCTTCTCCGAGTGAAAAGTTGCAGGGCTTGGTTTTCAATTGCGAATAAGTCTCAACTTTGGGACTGTGCCATTTTGATAGATATCGAGCAGTATCCTACAAAGTCAGCATGTAGATCTGTTTATTCTGGAAAACATATGGTATTAGTAAAGATAAGTATGCCACAAGGCTCAGCTTCTGTTCATTAGAAGGCCCTGGACAGACGATTGTTCTCTAGCTCTCCAAACTATAACATGGGGATGATAGATAATGTTCATTCTAGGAATGAACATCATGTTGAGTGGGGAATATTTTCAGCAAAAAAAAAAGAAGTGTGGGCATGTGTGCCTTTGAGTTAATGTTGACTCCTGGCAACTGCCTGGACTAGTCCCTGAAGTTTTCTTGGAAAGATTTTGAAAGTGATTTGCCCTTGCCTGCTTCCTAACACACGGGAAAGGTTAGTGAGTTTAGGAAGGCAAGGGGAGGGAAGGAAGGCAAATAGGGACCCAGCAGGGAAGGAAAAAAAAACCTATCACTGCAACTGCAACTGAATAAATGTGCAAGTAGAGAAGATGGAAGATGTTTGGGGAAACTGCAAGCCAAAAGGGAATAGCCCTTACTTGATGCCAATAGCGGGAAGTGACCTTTCTGTCGCTAAGCAATACAGTAATAAAATATGATGTCACCATGACCATACTCATGACTGCAGTTGTGGCAATTCTGGTTGCTGTGGTTAAGCAACTCCCTTGCATCCTCACCATTTGTCACCTCCTGCCAGCTTTTCATTGACTCTGCTTGTCGGAAGCCACCAGTAAAGGTCACACGTGGTAATCACAGGATGCTCATTATAATGATGAACCAATTGCCAGGCACCTGAATTGCAATCACATGGCTGCAAGGTCGCTGCAATGGCCACAAGAACTATCCACAAGTCTCTTTGTTCAGCGCCATTGTAATAACTTTGGTCAATAGGTCAAAGGAAGAGTAATATCATTTAATATAATTATACGCGTTTTTACTCAGAAGATAATCCTATTAAGAAATGTATGTAGGAATAATACCTTAAAGCTGTGTTTCTCAACCTTTTCTTCACCATGGACCCTCTTTAAATACCATGGACCATGGCATGGGCCCCCAAGTCTTAACTCAAAATTTAAATCATAACATTTCTTCAAGCCAATGCGGATCTGCTGTGTCAACATCATGGCCCCCCAGGGGTCCACAGACCACAGGTTGAGAACCACTGCCTTAAATACTGCCATATTACAAGCAAATGTGCCATTCTGTATCTAGATACTTAAGGCTATCACTGTTTAAATCTTTACTCGGTCTCATATACATATTTGAGTGTTCAGAACCTAAGTTCACATGTAATATCAGTCTATGATTTTTTTGTCCAATTTTAGCTTAGTGCAGTATAGAAATTTAGCATAGTGGCTTATCACTTATATAAGAATTATTTCAACTCTTCAAATCTAACACGACCAACTCAAACATACTGTAAAAGAAGATGAGCAAGGTATTAGGGTAATAAATTATACTAAATGTCTCCTTCACACACTAAATTCTTTTGATTTATCTATAGAATGAGTACCAATAAACTCAAGGACAAAAATTCAGTTGTAAAAGAGCCCTCAAGCTAAGCAATATAAGATTTCACTAAAAACACTCACTTCAAAGGTTTCAGTTAACTATTTTCATTTCTTCCCTCCCTACTTACTTCCCCCTTTATTTTATATTGGAACAAGCGAACTGCAAACCACAAAAATGTATGCTCAAATAAATTGCTATTATGATGTCATAAGACCTTTCCTTTTCTTAGCCACTTCAAAGTACCTAGAATAAGTTAATCTCATTGAGTTTTGTGGCATTTACTCCCAAGGAAATATGCAAAGGATTGTGGTGTGTTTTTTATGACATGCTATCATGGGATGAACACAGCATCATATGTATCACATCTCCCAATGTGATGGAAACCTCCTTCCAAGCTTCACATTCATAAAACTCTCCCTACCACATTTTCTTTTGACACATTTATTCCAACAGAGCATTGTCTTGCTGAGGTCTTCTAATGGTCTAAAACATCAACTAGATTTTATTGGAAAGGTCAAAGGAGGAAACAAGAAAGCAAAGGGGTTATAAAAAGTCCTGTATTGACATTCCTGTTTGATCAAAGAAGCTATGCATGGTTACAGAAATAAGTCTCGCTAGGGGCCAAAGATCTTACTCTCTATACAGAATTGCAGCTCAAATTGATAGCACAGCTCATGAACACACTGAGGCAGACTTCTCTATAAACCTGGAATCATACGGCATAAGTGTAAAGTCAAAAATAATGGAAGCAATAATCAGATAATACAAAACTTTTCCAAATACAGTGGAATATACAATCCACCATATCTAACAGGTATGGTCATTTTTAGGACTATCAAAGACTTTTTTTTTTTCCTGTGGGAAAAATAGCCCTCAGTTTCTGCTCTGGAAAGTGTAATTATTTAAGTGAGGCCACTAAAATATTGACCTGACTGTACCCATGATACTACAGGGCAGGAAGAGTTCAGATATACTTCTGTCAAGTACAGCAATCTGATATGACTTATGTACGTCTTCAACAAACAGCACCCTAATCCTTGAGCAATCCGTTTGTACTCACAAGTCAATGACAATTCCAGTTTGCTTAAATGGATTTACTTCTGTTCCAGTTAAGTCTTTGCGTTATGATTTATTTTGACTATTTGGTAATGGGTTTAATTAGCTTCAGTGCCCAAGGGCTTCCTTACATGAATTCTGGATCAGGCTGTTATAACTTGTTTTTTTTTTTTTCTTTGCTTGCAGCCGTAAACCCTCTTCTAGCAACACATCATGTTCCTCAGAAGAACTCTGGAATGGGAGCCTGGAGACTTTTTGAAATATCAAAAGTCTCAGAGGTTTCTCTCTTTTTCAAATTGCTGATTAGCTTGAAATTAAAAACCAAGATCGCCACAGACTTAACGGCAACAGCATGTAAACAGTTCTCAAAGTTTATTCATCAATTGAACTTCTATTAAAATCATAATGTTCATCTTAAGTGGTTCACACAATAATAAAGGGCAACTCTCTATTTACACATATTTCCTGAGACACAGTGCTTTCTTCACTTTTCTATCATCTCAGTTCTCTTTCCCTCAAAGGATGAACATGGGATATTTGATTTAACTGCCAGATATTTCTCCCACCATATTCATACTCAGTTAATTTTTTCTCAGAATAAGAATTTCAAGGATTTACTTAAAAAGTAAATTTTCTCAGAAAAGGGAACTTTCAGAAATTTGATAATTAAATAGTTCTCCATAATTGAAACCAGGACTTTACTCTGACCCTGCTTGAAGATTACATTGCAAATCTGGAATTTTCATTAACATTATCTTCTGAGGAAATTGCCTTTATTCCTTTAGCAATGCTTGTTATTCCCTGTGTGGTGGAAGTTCTCTCAGAATTACAATTCAATGTTCAACTATGAACATGACTACTATGAATTGTTTCTGCTGTTCAAAATTAAAATAGAATTTTAACAACATACCCTGTAGACTGATTCACTGGATTATGTTATTTGTATGTATGCCCATGTATTTTTAAAGTACCTAGTTGGAAACAAAACCGAAGCTAGTTAATGCATAGCCTGAGAACAAGGTGATGAAGCAAAAACAAAACAAAACCCCCAAAAAAGCAGGGGGTCCTTTGCTTTGGAATTGTGTTAACTACTACACTTTATCTTGGTAGATATCAATGCAATAAATAATAATCTAATTTTTTCTCTCTCTCCCTCACCCAACTTTTAAACCAAAGTATTTTAAATCAGTCTACTGCCAGAACTTTCTAACAAGTATCATTCTTAAGAAGCTTCACTGCTTGATCCTCATAAACAAAAAGGAATCAAAACATCCCGATGGCTGTCCTGCTAATGATTGTGTTTCCATACACACACCTCAAAGAAGTAGTATGGGGACGTCCTAGACCTAGTGGAACCCATTATATTCAAATTAAAAACCACAGATTGGTTGGACTGAAATAGATTTAAAATCGGTGCAGAATAGATTCCATCCATGAGTTATTCCCTATCTTTGGTTTTATTTGTAGAATCCCCCACATCAGTCCTAAGGGGTTTCTTTTTAAGTAAACAAATGTAATATCAGCCTGTAAATAAACTCAGCCAGGCCAGCAACAAAGTTTAGCAGCATATAGAAGCTGAAAGCAGCTTTTCCCTGAAAATACATATAAATAAAATGTAAACATATCATATGCCTTTTGTGCCTTGAATCAGTTCTGTGTAAAGCAGCAGGTTTTCATTCTATACAATGGACTTTTTCCATGGTCAGTGTAAAACTTAGTGCAAGTATTGTCTTCTTTTATGCCTTGAATCATATGCATGATTTCACACATTACAGAGCTGTGTGATTTTTGCTTTTGAAGGTTTTGAGTCTTTTCAGTATCATGCATCTGTATCAATTCTCAGTATTATCGTAATGCCATAATATTAAGGCGAAGTTTTGGTAGGAGAAGGGGTCACAGAGCACATCCCTGAATGTCTGGGGCTGGATACCAAAGGAGAGACTTGAGTAGGTACTCCAGGAATCACTATGCCTTCCCTTTCTCTTTTCTTCTGCTTCATCCTCCGATTTTGGAACCAGATTTTCACTTGAGTGTCATTGAGGCCCAGAGACTTTGCTATTTCCACACGCCGGGCTCTGGTGAGGTACTTATTGAAATGGAACTCTTTCTCCAATTCGGTCAGTTGCTTAGTGCTGAAATTGGTTCTTACCACACTAGGAAGACTGGAAGACCCACAAGCTGTGGGTTTACCTGAAAACAATAAGCATTGGTTGAGAAGACTGGACTGTTATGGACAGTCATGAAATATGCAAGTTCCTTGAATTAGAGAATCAGGATTATACTTTGGGGGGGGGGGGGAAACTTTTGCCACGTTTTTCTCTAATTCAAAGTTATGCATGTATTGAGCCTGGGGGGGGGGGGGAGAAGCACACTATGTTTCTATCCGGATTAGGGTTGCCAGGTGTCCACTATTTGAGCGGACAGTCCGCTTTTTTCACATTATGTTCACTATTTTTTTTCACAAAATAGTGGACATTTTTTTTAATTCAAAAGCTTTATGATGAAATGGTACGTAATCTAAAGCTGTACAGTCTACTTTTTTTACTACTTAACCCCCCACCCCCCACCGCCGCTTGTCCGCTATTTTTTGGAAGCAGACCCGGCAACCCTAATCCGGATTAGATAAAAGGATCCAAACGAATTAAATCTATTAAGTCCAGCCCATCTTAAGAGAGTCCCAGCATTGAAAGAGACCATTGTTAATAATGACTTTCATGAGGTGGTCAGCACAGAGCACACCAAACAAGTTTTTTTAAAAAAAGCTCTGCAGGGCTCCTTGTACAATGAGAAAGTTAAAAAAAAAAATATATTCGCTTTTGGACAACTAGGCAGCAGCTCCAATTCGGGCACCGAAGGAGCTGAGGACCCTTTGCCGTTTTTTCAAGACGAACCCATCCACCGGGCCCGCGCGGAAGAAGCCCCGCACTTACTTTTAGGGAGCGCGTTCCTCTTGACTTTCATCCACTCGAAAGTGCTGGCCGCCGCTTGGCCGCCGGACTTGGTGCAGAAGTCCGGGGGCGGCGGCCGCAGAGGGGCATCCTTGGGGCAAGGCTGAAAAGTCTCGGCGAGGGCGGTATAATCCATTTGCAGGTATGCGCCGCCGCCGCCGCCGCCGCCGCAACCCGGGAAAATGGACGTGGCGTAATGCACCGGGGCGCTCCCTTCTGGGGCTGCGTAGGGCGCCTCGGGACAGAGCAGGTTGAACTCGGCTGGGGGGAAAACGTTCGAGGTAAGCGCGCAGGGCGCCAGCTGTTGCGGCTGTAGCCGCGGCAGCGCCGCCGCCGCCAAGCGCTTGGAGAAGTCCGGCAAGCTTCCCGCTGTAGGACCCGGGTAAGCGCCGTCCCCGCCGGCTGACAGGGCGCAGGGCGGCCGCAAAGCCACGCCGCCGGGCTCTGCGCTGCTAAACTTCCCAACTAAACTCGAGCTGTCCCCGCCCCGCGACAGGTACTCCAGGAAAGAGTTCATGGTTTCCCCCCCCCCGCCCGGAGGAAGAAGATGAACGTCGAGAAGGCTCAGCGGCGGCAGGACTGCGAAGGGGCAGCGGCGCCCGATCCTTCCCTCCCTTTCTTGTTCTCTACCTGCACCCGCTCCCTCTCCCGCTGTCCCTCCTCCTCCTCCTCCTCCTCCTCCTCCTCTCAGCCCCCAGGAAAGTCGGCCGCGAGGTAACTATTGTCCTAATATAGAGCCCGGAGGACTGGCACGTGCTTGTCTGCCGGCCAATAGGGGCCTCGGGAGAGAGGCAAGCCTTGGCGCGCGGCCTGGGTTGCTGCTGGCCCGGCTTGGTCTTCGGCAGTTCCCAACTTTGGCCAAGGGAAAAGGCGGGGACGGGGCTCAGGCAGGTGCCAAGTGGAGCCTGCCCGTCCTATCTAGAGCCCGGAGTCGGATGGGAAGCGAGTGAGAGAAAAGACCCTGACATAATGGTAAGTTGGAGACCCCAAAAGCAAAGCCCGTTTTTCCCTTTCATACTGGATAGAGATAGCTTACATTAAGTTTAATGAAGAAAAGGACGAGGGGGGACAGTTTAATGAAGAGAAGGACGAGGGGGGACATGATAGCAGTGTTCCAATATCTCAGGGGCTGCCACAAAGAAGAGGGAGTCAAGCTATTTTCCAAGGCGCCTGGAGGCAGGACAAGAAGCAACGGATGGAAAATAATCAAGGAGAGAAGCAACCTAGAACTAAGGAGAAACTTCCTGACAGTGAGAACAATTAACCAGTGGAACAACCTGCCTCCAGAAGCGGTGAATGCTCCAACACTGGAAGTTTTTAAGAAGAGACTGGAAAGCCATTTGTCCGAAATGGTATAGGGTTTCCTGCCTGAGCAGGGGGTTGGACTAGATGACCTTCAAGGTCCCTTCCAACTTTACTATTATTATTATTAAGATAAAAAAAAGTATTTACCTCTTACAGTTTCCAAATACCCAGAAATGGAAATACCTGGCTTCTAGGCAGAGTCACTGGTGCAGATTATATCCTTCTCCGCCCAGATTCACGAGATCCTCCCTGTCAATGGAGACCATTCCTGATAAGAGTCCTGGGAAGTTTGGTATCAGTAGTGGGCCAGTGAAGGCAGGGGCTGAGAGGTGGAGGAGCAAGTCAAGTCCTCATTTCCATGAATCATCTTCTATTCTCCTCCAGTTTGGAATTCTCTATCCAGCTGCACAATATCTGGGGATTAGACTTGTGCTAAGTTTGTACAGGATGGCTAGAGATGGGCAGAAATGTCACCTATTTCGTGGAACTTTACAGAAGTAATTTCCCTTTTGAGGAGAGATGAACAAACTGAAGATTTTTTTTTTTAACTGAGTATTCATTGTCTCTCAACACTGGGGATTTGAGAAAGACATTTTATTTGTTGCATTGTGAGACTGCAATTCTGGGTAGAGTTCGGTAAATCAGCAAATGATTTACTGGGAGTACTTAACGTTGCAGGGGATTGGACTATAAAGCACTTTGCTACGCTGCTAATGCTAATTATTTCTGGTCTTTTTTTAAAAAAAATGTACCTGATTTTTAACTAGTTCTTCTTAACTAAGATATTACTTTCCTGCTTTGTTTTCAGTAAAATAAATATCACAATGCATCCTAGTTGCCGAAGATACTCACTTTTTTTGTGAGCTATTGCATGGGACAGTCTAAGGCATACTGACTTTTTGATGGAAACTGTCCTCTTCTCCCCATGTGGCCTTCCAAATCTAAACTGAAAATTCTCTCTTCTAACCTCTGCTCTGAAAAGGGTGGATTCTGTGGGCTGGAACACAATGGGAATTAAGGCTCTCTGTGTAATCCTGGCAATGGAGAGGTTCCCCCTAACTTTGAACATAAAGAAACAAAGGTCAAGCAGCAATCTGAGTATGATGAAAAGGCAACAGATTTGTAATTGTTATTTTTTAGTATTGATGTGTATCCAAATTATTATACTTCCAGTAAAGCCACTGAAATAAATACTGACATTTCATTCTTCTTAATGGTTATACTCAACGTCTAAGTCCAATCATTCCTTTAATCAGAAGAGGATTGGTGCTGATGTGTTTCTCCCTTAGAATTACAATCTTGTGACTAGCCTTGTATCTCTACTATGGTAGGGTGGGGCATTTGACACTCTACATTTGGCAGTCTCATAGCTTGAACTAATTGTATTAGATGAAAGGGCTGCCTTTCTTTTAAATTTAGATCCTCTGCATCTTTAGAAGAGCTGCACAATATGCTTTCAGCAGAATTTACTCACAGTTGCCCAAAAGGATATGCCTGTGCAATATTTTAGTTTTTGTCTTTATGATCCAAGAAGCATTTCATCTCTTGCTCCATGTGGGCTTTCTCTGATTTGGACTAAAAAGCATCCGGAAGCCAATACAGATCAGGATGGTATCAACAATGCATGCTACTATACTGAGTAGTAGCTATTAATGGTCCTTGGCCAGCTTGTAAGTGCTCTGTGAGTCTTCCTTGCCAGTGAATGTGAGGCCTCATGATGATAATGGGTTTCGCTGTTTCCCTTGGTAATAATAATAACAGTCTTGTTGCTTAATGACTGCTTTCAGTTGGCATAGCAGAAAAAAAAGGAAGGCACACAAGTGGTAACTTTTTAAAAACTAAAGTCTCAAACATCTGTCTCCTTCACTGCTTTGAGGGGAGGATATATTTTCCTTTAAAAGCAGAAAAAATTCCCACGTTGGCATATTAAGTCAAAACCTTTCTAAAGTAATTCCCAAATAATCATCCAAAGAGGTGAACATCTAGACAACAAAAGAGATTCCAAAACAGTTCTCATTTTTAAAAATTCACTTTGGGGATCTGTTCAAATCCAGGTGTGTCTGTAATAATAGAATTATCAGCAATTAATTTTAGCAAACAATCACAGCTTTAACTTGGCTCAAAATAGTTACCTGTGTCTTGTTTGAGACTTGCTTTTCAATATTAAAGGTAGTGTACACCAAAAATGCCTAAAGCCTCTTTATTATTATTTCTCATGTGTTGAGCATAGGATTAGATAATGCAGTTTCACTGTTAAATTCTTGAAAACTTTCTCAGAGCTGCTATTTTAAGGGATAGTTCCTTGAAACAAACCTATTGAAGTTTTGGAGGGAGTAGGAATTATAGGATCAGATAGTCAGCAACAAAGTCCTAGACATGGAACAATCACCTATTAATTTTTAGAATTCATAGATGCTAATTGCTAATTTCAACTTATTTGCAGTCAGATTGTATATGATGTGTTTGAGCAGCTTGATTAGAATTTCAGCAGGCAGTGCTGGGAAAAATATGGAAGCTGATGCATTGAGTTAGAAAAAACTCCTTTAGAGGACACAAGTAACTATCCATTTTTTCCAACATTATTTAATATGGCAAGTTATACTATGGCAGGGGTGTTAAACTGCCAGCCTGCAGGCCAAATGCATCATGCCGAAACCGCACCCACCCATTGCTGGCAGTGGAAAAAGTCACGATACGTCGCGACACATCACGTGACATTGCGAGTTTGACACGCCTGTACTATAGTCTTTCAACTATTTCCAGATGTATCTTACTGGAGAAGCCTGTTTTAGAGAGCCATATTCTCAGAGATACTCAGAGAATCCTATCATTTCAGATAGAACTGTCATTAAAGTACCTGGAAGGTTCTCTTTTTTCAAAAACTTTACTTCAAGGTGTCATGAAAATACTGAGAATAAAAGATAGAGAACATTGAAATAGGAATTGTTTGTTCCATCATGGAATAGCGGAGAGTGTCCCTCCTATAACTCCTTCCCTTTTATATTCCCGGAAATTCTCACCTGTTCCATTGTTTCTTCAAAGAACTTGCAATAGAGGAATGTCTATCGAGATTTTCAGTCATCCAGGTCATAGTTAGCTCAAAGGTGCTTTTTCATGAGGCAACTGGACTTTCTCCTTTTTCTTTGAAGACGTTTCATTTCTCATCCTAGAAGCTTCTTCAGCTCGATTGCAATAATAGAGGAGGATGTGACTACTGTTTTGTCTGATTAGCAGAGAAAAAGGGGGAGGGAAAAACACTGCATTCTGCTGCAAATTTTAAAGGGTGATTTGAACAAATATTGAATAGTAAAATCCAAGTTACATTGAATTGTGCCAAAAAATCTAAGACATGCTGTCCTGAAAACCAATGCATCCCCTTTTCATGCATGCTTGCTTGGCCTGTTTGGTTTCACTGTTGCATTAAGAGCAACTAAGATGATCAGGGGCCTGGAGACTAAAACATATGAAGAATGGCTGCAGAACTTGGGTTTGGCTAGTCTAAAGAAAAGAAGAAATAGGGGAGACATGATAGCAGTATTCCAGTATCTGAGGGGCTGCCACAAAGAAGAGGGGTCACGTTATTCACCAAAGCACCAGAGGGCAGGACAGCAATCAATGATTGGAAACTGATCAAAGAGAGAAGCAAACTGGAATTAAGGAGAAACTTCCTGACAGTGAGGACAATTAACCAGTGGAACAGCTTGCCCCCAGAAATCGTGGGCGCTCCATCACTGGAGGTTTTTAAAAAGAGGCTAGACAGTCATTTGAGCTGGTATAGGTTCTCCTGCTTGAGTAGAGGGCTGGACTAGAAGGCCTCCAAGGTCCCTTCCAGCTCTACTCTACTCTACTCTACTCTACTCTACTCTACTCTACTCTACTCTACTCTACTCTACTCTACTCTACTCTGCTCTACTCTACTCTATCTTACTTAAATCTAAAACTGCAAATTTTCCTGTTGCTTCCCACAAATCCACATAGAACTATTCTGTATCAACTCAAACTGAAACTAGTACTAATCTACCCCCAATAACTATACTGTATAGCAAATGTATAGAAAAACAAGTACTGATCCATAATTTCTACAAGTTTTCCAACTCAGCCACTTTCTCTTCTCCATTTTCAAATTTCTTCAAAAAAAAAAAAAAAAGAAATAGAGGCTACAGTGTTCTTGGAAGGCCTGGTTCCCCACCCTGGCTCTATGCCATTATCTTCTGTTAAGAATTGTCCTGGGGGCCAATATGTGCATGGAAAGTCATTCCTAAGATTAGATCCTAGAGTGGTATAGCTAATATTAAGCCATATAAATGGTAGTTCTCCCTGCACCATATGCTGAGTTTAAGAACTTTTACAAAATAAATGGAAGATAAAACAGTAGGCTATAGTGATAAACGGGACGCCTAATTGTCTTTTTATTACAGCTGTATATATTCTTTATGGAGACTACTAATGAGGCCCTCATTCAACTCAGACCCTTTTTAAGTACAAAAATTGATATATACTCAAAAAAGGTAGAGATGTTGGACTTTGATTTTTTGGGTACTGTTCTACATGTTATAACAATGTGTGTGATTTTTCTCCACGTTTTAATTGTGGGAAATTTGTTGTATTGAATGAATATATAATTCTAAAACTGAATCTCATGTACCTTGAATGGGTTTTGCATATATTTACATTTTAAACTGAATATATACATGATATACTATATCAACTCTATGGGGCTAAAAAAAAATCTGTATTTCTTTTTCATAATACAGGAAGTTCAGATACTTTGGTGCTGAATTAATGACTTTGAAGATTTTTTTCTTTTTAAGGAACAGAAAAGTAAATACAAATGGGATGGCAAATGGCAAACACTGAATGCTGAGGAGAGGTTGCCGTTTGTTAGTTTTCTCTGCAGCTGTAAAGCAACTCTTTGGTAGAGAAAAAAAAAACTTTTAAAAACATCCAATACAGTTCAATGTGAAGAACTGTGTCACAACTCAAATCGAAACTAATAATGGGAGGAGCTAAATGGTAGTACAAGAGGTATCTCCATTCCCAACCAATATTGCTAGATTAGAAAAGTAAACATATGAACTGCAAGGGTGAGGACAAACGGAACAACTGAGCACACTGAGCCATCATTTCATGACCTAAAGTTTTTACAAGACATTTGGTACTCTAGGTCAACGGTCCCCAACCTTTGCGGCTTGGTGACCTGGCTTGGGGGAGGGGGAAGAGGGGAACCAGGTCATGCAAGCGGTGGGCCGGCATGCACGTGCAAAGCTCCACTCGTTTGAGGACTTGCGTGAGTGGAGCTGCGCGCACACATACGCACCAGCCTGTCTCTCAGGCAGCCCGGTTCTGAATAGGCCACAGCCTAATAGTGGGCCGTGGCCTGGGAGTTGGCAACCCCTGCTCTAGGTAAGTACCAGAAGACATGTCTACACAAACTGACCAGACTGCAGCTGAATGCTAGCGACAGAAAAGCATTTATTCTTTTTTGCAGATATAACAACAGAAGAACAAAATGGGGCAGGTCTGTCTTCTCCTTCCTTGCTGACACTACCTATCACACAGTATCTACTGCCATGGACAGCCATAATGCTGTGCTTAACAGAAGGGCAAGGCTCGTATATCCAGTTGCAAAAACAGTCAGTGTAACAGAACAGGTTGCTTGGAAGATATCTGATGATGAAAAATCATAGCACGGAAGTTTCCAGAATGGGTGTTGGCCGAGTTTGGAATCTTCAGGACTGCCTAGGAAAGGATTCCAGAGACATAAAAAGTGGGAGAAACACATTCAAAACCCGTGAAATACCATGTGGAACAGCCATCCACATTTGTTCCTCGTGCAGTACAGCGAAGTAACAAAATGGATAGAAATAACAGGTTTTTAATGCTTCCCATTATGTAATATATTTTATGAAAACTGATGCTGAAATTTTGGTTTGGTTTAATAATCCTTTTCCCTACAGGGATAAGATACATACTAAATATAAAACAAAATGGTATCATCCCACTATAATTCTATCTAGTTCATTGACTCACATTTGGTGAGGATATACAGAAAAATAGTAGGGGTTACTTAGAGCAGGGCTGAGGAATTCTGGGAGTTGAAGTCCACAAGTCTTAAAATTGCCAAGGTTGAGGACCCCTGGCTTAGAGAGACTATAGTGTTCTTAGTACTGTCTGAACTTGGTTGTTTGCTTGCAGATGTTTCATTTCCCAGCTAGATAACATTATCTAATGATGTTACCTAGTTGGGTAGTGAAACATCTGCAAGCAAAAATCAAGATCAGACAGCACAAATACTCCACACTTCATATACCCGTAGTCCTTGACTTACAACAGTTCATCTGGTGACTATTCAAAGTTACAACGGCACTGAAAAAGTGACTTTTTCACAGTTATGACTTTTGCAGCATCCCCGGGATCAGGTGATCAAAATTCAGATGCTTGGCAACTGGTTCATACTTATGACTGTTGCTGTGTCTCAAGGTCATGTGATCACTTTTTGCAACCTTCCGACAAGCAAAATGAATAGGGAAGCCAGATTCACTTAACAACCAGGTTACTAACTTACCAGTTGCAGTGATTCACTTAAGAACTGGGGCAAGAAAGGTCGTAAAATGGGGCAAAACCTATTTAACAAATATCTCACTTAACAATAGACATTTTGGGCTCAATTGTGGTGGTAAGTCGAGGACTACCTGTAATACTATATATATACATACAATCTCTTCTATTAATTTTTTTAAGATTGACAATTCTTCATGACTAGAACTGACTTCTACACTTCATCCGTGGAGTGCTATTCTCAGATGAACAGCACAAATGTGTGCATGCATGCATGCACATACAATCCTGTGGGTTGAACTACAGGATCCCAAAGTCTAAAAAATGCAAGAAACACAGTACATTTATGATATGTTGCTAACAAAAGCCTTCTAAATTTTGCTTTATATGATTGAATGCCTTTAGCAAGAATCCCATCGCCTTGATTAAGTTTTAATTAACAGAATCAAAATCATTGATGAATTTTAGCTAAGCACCTTCATATAATCTGAGTTAGATTTTGTTTTCATTTCTTGAGTGATTTCTCGGTGGTCTTCAGAAGCTGAAATATACTAGTTCAGTGGTTCTCAACCTTTTTAATGCCGCGACCCCAACCGGTCGTAAGTCGAGGACTAAACCGGTCGTAAGTCGAGGACTACCCAACCGGTCGTAAGTTGAGGACTTTCCCTGCCCGGGAGCGCCGCGCATGCGTGGTTCCGCCCCCTGCGCCAGCCAAGGCGTAGCTGGCAAGCGGCAGAGACGGAGCAGGCCGACCACCAGCTGGCCCAGCCCAAGGGAGGTAAGGCACCCGCTGGAAAAGGGGAAAAAAATGGCGGACAAAAAAAATGGCGGACAAAAAAAATGGCGGACAAAAAAAATGGCAGATAGCCTTGCTTGGCGACCCCCATGAAATGGTCGATCGACCCCAAATGGGGTCCCGACCCACAGGTTGAGAACCACTGTACTAGTTCCAAAACCACTGTTTTCCATATTCAGTTGCTCCTTTGCAGAGGGAGTATCACTTTTTTTTTTAAATCAAAAGTAATTATAGATCCAGTTTACTCTGGACAAAAAGCAAAAGCTTAAGGATGCCTCTGTGATGTTGGAAGAGGAATATTTTAATAAACCTTATGGCTAAGCCAGTCCAAAATAAGTTATTGCCCGAAGAAAAGCAAACGATGGCTGTCTCCTTATCACTCACATAAGTTAGGATGAATAATATACCAAAATATTTTGATACCAGATCTCCCAAAGCTGGAATCTTCTAAGTGAATTTCCTTGATACAACTAATGATTTGCTTACAATTCCCACCATAAGCTAATTTGAGGTAACTGATTAGCTTATGGTGGGAATCATGAGCAAATCATTAGTTTATTCTCCTGCCCAAGTGCACAGTTTGCGTCTAATGATACAAACTGCTAGTCCTCAAGATATTCAACACTTTCTGATATTTTTGTTACAGCATGTAAACACTATAACACTTTTTGAGCAACATTTTAAGATTGCTTATCCAACTTATGTGATTTCTTTCTTAGTTCTTAGTTACAATAAAATTACATACTGTACCATCATTAATAAAAATAACACAAAACATGCTTTATTCTAATTCTATGCAAAGTAATATGCCAAGCTTTATTCCTGTTTTACAAATGTCTCAGAAAAAATGGTTTGCCCAGGAAACTTGCTTTGTTATGAAAAAGTTTTGAAGTTGGCTTTGCTCCCCTGTTTTAAATGCTGAAAAGTTGTTTGAGTATTCTATTATTATATTTTTATCCCATCTTTTTTATATATATACTGTAACTCAAGGTGGCAAACATATCTAATACGCACACTTCCTATTTTCCTCACAAAGACAGCCCTGTGAGATAGATTGGGCTGAGAGAGTGACTGGCCCTAAGTCACCCACCTGCCTTTTATTGTCTAAGGCAGAACTAGAACTCAAAGGAAAGACTAGAACTCACCGGAAACCTCTTGGTTTCTAGCCCAGCATCTTCACCATTTCACCAAACTGGCTGTTATACTAATAGCCTTCTCTATGGTAGAAAGTTATACTTATGGAAGTTCACTCTTCACTAACATTAAAGAGAGGCGATTTGCAATAGCATTTGGATACCATTTGACACTTGGGGCTTGCCCACACAACATCACAGTGCCAAAACAGGTTGCTTAGAGTTTGTGGATGACATACCCTTAAAAAGGCCTTCGTCTTGGGCTCATCCTGTCACTAAGGCAGATCAAAGAGATCAACAGGAGACCAATGTTTTCATTTGGAAAATGAACATGCCTATCCCTATGCAAACATTCTATGATACATGAGGGAGGTTAGTGACCTGTATAGCTCCAATTTACCTGCTCCTATCCTGCCAGGATACTCTGTGCTTCTACAGCTGTTTCTCATTTGGCTGCCAGATTGATCACGGCCTCCCTGGAAACTGAAGTCCTTTTTTGTTTCCTCAGAGGAATATCAACCTCCTGGAAGATGTTCCATGGTCAATGTGGCCATTTGTGCAAAAAAAGAAAAGAAAACCTATTGTTTATCCTACTTCTGGGCCCTACCTTGGTGTCCTTCCTACCTCCTCCTCATAGTAACACCATTGCCTCTCTGAACAGCTGCTGTGATCATCCACACCCAGTCCAAGGACCTGCATCTATCTTGGGCAGGGGTCTGCAACCTTGACAACTTTAAGACTATGCTGGCTATGCTGGCTGAGGAATTCTGGGAGCTGAAGTCCACAAGTCTTAAAGTTGTCACGGCTGCAGACCCCTGATCTAGGAACTGCAAGAAACTGAGGGCCATTGAAGAACTGAGTGGAGAGGGATCAGGTAGTCCTTGACTTACAATCACAATAGGGATTGGTAAATTTGTCATGAAATGGAGTCATTAAACGAGGCATCATGTGACTGCACTCGATTTTACAGCCTTTTTTGCCACGGTTGTTAGGGGAATCATTGCAGTCATTATGAAAGACATGATGTGATCTCAATTTGCAACCTTCCCTGTCGGCTTCCTCATTGACTTTGCTTATCAGAAACTGACTTGGAAAGTTGCAAATGGAAATCACATGACTGTGGGATGCTGCAGCCATCATAAATGCACACCGGTTGCCAAGCATCCAACTCACAACTGCATGACCAATGACTGCAATGGACATAAGTGCAGGCACAGGTCATAAGTTGCTTTTTTCAGCATCACCTTAACTTTGAACAGTCATTAAACAAATGGTCATAAGTTGATGATTATCTTGCAGTAGCACCAAGTCAGCCCAGAAAGTGGAGAGCTAGCACTTGTGATAACGTCTGTTGTCTATGTATACCAGTGGTTCCCAACCTGTGGTCCATAGACCCCTGGGGGGCTATGATGTCATCACAGGGGGTCCGTGAAGGCTGGAAGAAATGTTATGATTTAACATTTAAGTTAGTTAAGTCTTTGAGTTCATTCTTTGGGGTCCATGGCCATGGTCTATGGCCACAATAGGTATTTAAAGGGGTCCCTGATGAAAAGGTTGAGAAGCACTGATGTATACTAATATCCAGTACTTGTCACTCCAGAAAGTGTCCATCTTGAGCACACTGCAAAAGGAACCACTGTGAGATGGGAGGAAAGCGCACATAGCCAGGTAAATGGGGAATTGCTCTAGGGTACAACCAATGTTTGTAACAAAACTGAAAACATGAACACTTCCCCAAATAATTAGACAGCAGCAGCAACTTTTCCAGAAGCAAACATAAAGACTGGCCTGCATACTTAGAGAATATAAACTGTTTACTGTTCTTCCTATCAAAGTTAAGATACCTTTCAAACTGAGGAGCTTATTTTTAGATATTGGAACTGGGCCTTGATTTCTTAGCAACAGCAATATTTCTTTTAAGAGTTATTTCACAGAAATTCTTGTTTTCCCCACTATTCTCTCTCAGTCTCTGGAAAAGATTCAGCTACTCAAAATTTAATGTATCTTTACTTTGAAATATTAGATAGAAGGCAATTTAAATGGCCATCACCATCTCAACCTTTGCCATTTACCGGTAACTCCAAAACTGACTTTTGACCCAGTTACAATGATTTCCGGAACCATCTGTAAGGAAATTTGATTGGATTAGTGGCTGGGATGGATCAGGCATATTGTGGAACATGGACCATATTATGTGCTGTGTGAACCTAGGTTAGTGGTTAACGTATGCGCTATTGTTCAAATTCAGAAACTAGGTTAATTTAATAAAGGATGGTTCCCTTATCCATGGCAAAAACATAGTGTGTGAGCATAACCATATTGAAGAAGGAATTTAACATATAGATCCTAATCTCACATTTTAAGGCAGGATATATGAAGTTTAAGCATTTCCAGGATACTCAACTACCTTAAAAACTTATATGGAAACTTACAGAGAACTGGGAAACCCGAAATAGCAATAACAATAACACTTAGACTTACAGTATATACTGCTTCATAATGCTTTACACCTTCTCAATTTCTTTTTAAAAGCCTCCAGTGATGGACCATTTGCAACTTCTGAAGGCAAGCCATTCCACTGGATTATTGTTCTAACTGTCAGGAAATTCATCCTTAGTTCTAGGTTGTTTCTCTCCTCAATTAGTTTTCATCCATTGCTTCCTGTCTAGCCTTCTGGTACTTTGGAAAAGGTTGACCCCCTCTTCTTTGTGGAAGCCCCTCAAATATTGGAACACTGCTATCGTATCACTCCTAGTCCTTCTTTTCACTAGCTAGACATACCTAATTCCTGCAACTATTCTTTATATGTTTTAGTCTCCAGCCCCCTAATCAGTGGTGGGATTCAGCCAGTTCACACTGATTCGGCAGAACCGATAGCTAATTTTTTGTTGACTTCAGCAAACTGGCTGAAGTCCTAGTCCTTTTTCGCAAGGCCCAGAACAGACTGCCAGAAGTACATAGATGCCACTTCTGGAAGTCAGTTCTGAGCTTTGGAGGCCTGGGGGAGGCCTTCCAGGCCCAGAACGGCCCACTGGAAGTGCGTGTACACCATTTCTGGAAGTCTGTTCTGAGCTTTGGAGGCCTGGGGGAGACCTCCCAGGCCCAGAATGGTCCACTGGAAGTGCATGGACACCGCTTCCGGAAGTCTGTTCTGAGCTTCAGAACCTTGGGGGAGGCCTCTCAGGTCCAGAACAGCCCACCGGAAATGTGTGCACACCACTTCCGGAAGTCCATTCTGGGCCTCAGAAGACTTCCAGAAGCGGCGTCCATGCAGAGAACCAGTTGTTCAGGTATTTGAATCCCACCACTGCCCCTAATAATCTATTTTGCTCTTCCTGGCACTCTTTTCAGAGTCTCAACATAGTTTTTATATTGTGGTGACCAAAACTGGATGCAATATTCAAAATATGGTCTTACCAAGGCATTATGAAGTGGTACTAACACTTCATGTGATCTTGATTCTATCCCTTTGTTAATGCAACTAGGATTACATTGGCTTTTTTGGTGGCTGCAGCACACTAGTAGCTCATATTTAAGTGATTGTCCAGTAGGACTCCAAGATCCCTCTCAAAGTTACAGCTATTGAACCAAGTTTTGATCTAAACTGTACTTGTACACTTGGTTTTTCTTGCCTAAGTGTAAAACCTTACTTTTCTTTACATTGAATTTAATTTTGTTAGATGGGGCCCAGTGTTTTGTTAGATGGGGCCTATCTTCTAGGGCAGGAGTAGGCAACCTTGGCTCTTTTATGACTCGTGGACTTCAACTCCCAGAATTCCTGAGCCAGGAGTTGAAGTCCACGAGTCATAAAAGAGCCAAGGTTGCCTACCCCCGTTCTAGGGTGTTCACTATTCCTGCTAGCTTGGTGTCATCTGCAAATTTGATGAGTTCCCCTTCTATTCCATGTAAATCATTTATAAAGATATTGAAGAGTACGGGGCCTAAGACAGAACTTTGTGGTACCCCACTGCCTGCCTGCCTGCCTGCCTCCTTCCTTCCTTCCTTCCTTCCTTCCTTCCTTCCTTCCTTCCTTCCTTCCTTCCTTCCTTCCTTCCTTGTAAATGCAATTCCATTAAGAACTACATGCTGAGTGTGATTTGTCAGTTACAAATTCATCTGGTGGTGATGCTGTTTATCCCACATTTGTCTAGCTTACCTAGAAGTAGGTTGTACTTCTTGGTAAGTAGGATATACCTAAATTTAATTTTGACCCTCAAAAATCTATGACCTGAAAAATGTCTGTTTTATTATGTGTCCAAACAGACTCATATGAAAGCTGGAGTATCTTGTGAAAGAAGAAATAATTTCCAAAATTGAGAAGGCATTATCTCTAATTTTGAGGGCGGGGGGAGAGGCAGAAAAGATTAACTCTCTAGCACCTGCTGTGGGTGAACCAGTTATTGCAAGTTTCTTGCTTTATATCTGGGACAATATTAGGGGGGAGAGAAAGATCACCCTCTTCCTCCTTTGCACTTTGGGGTGGAGGGGGTGAAGATAAAAAGGGTAACATGCTGGTTTGGGGAGCAGACCTATCCAAAGACCTTCTGAAAAAAAAAACCCAGCATGTTGGATAGAATAAAATGTACACACACAGAAAGGTAATTCAGATCTTCAAAACTACAATTCCCAACAGCCCAGAACTTGACGATTCCAAGTTAGAAGTTATTATTCGAAAATCTAGCCGACACCACGGTTTCTACACCCTCTTATTAATATACAGGCGGGGTGTAAAAAGAAAGATGTTTTTGAAATCTGTGACTCGTACTAGTCTCTCGCTGCGCGATCTCTGCAAGCTCCCTAAGAGTTGCTACTTACGAGTAGGGATGAAGAATATAAGCAAGCAGAAGATGGCTGTTAACGCAGCAAGGGGGTAGTTAGGTGAAGAATGTAAGCAAGCAGAGGAGGGGCTGTTAACGCAGCAAATTTCTTTCTCTGCAGTTCTCTGATATACTTTCTCTGCGGGCTACTCGAAAGTTAGCCGAGGAGACTTAGGGGGCGTGTTGGCTTCCCTCTATCCCTGGACCGGTGCCTTCTGGTCGGGTCCCAGCTGGTCCCGGACTGGAGCGGACAGAGGAGGGGCGGCTGTCGAGCGGAGGATACACACGCGGCGTGATTGATGAGCCCTCAATAAACCCCTCCCCCCGTTTGCTTCTGCTCCCAGCCAGCGCCCAGTGAAAACAATTGCTCGGTTGTAAAGAGGAGACGTGCTGCTCGCTGAGGGAATCGCTTCCCTTGGAGCTCCTTCGAAACCCCGCACCGGATCCCGCGTCTTTTCAAAACTGCGGGTTTGGTTACAGGCGGGGCGGGGCGGATCTTCCACGCAAGCCTCACAAAGCGTCCCCTCTGGCTAAAACTCAGCCGGTCGGGGGGCGAGAGGAGGAGCCAGGTGGCTGGCCTGTCCGCGGTCCCGGTTTCTTTTTGCTCTTGGGCCTGTTGGTGGCGCTGTTCTCCAGAATGGTTACTACCTGGCGTTGCTGTCCACAGTGAGAGTTGACTGCAGAGTCAGCTCATCCCTCAGCTCGAGTTTTGTTTCGGACACAAAAGTAGAAACCAATACAGTACGTAGGCCAACGTGTGAACGTGGCCAGATGCTCGAAAGAGCAGACAGTCTCAATCCCATCTTTACTGCTGTTTTGCTTCAGGCTGAAGCCATACAGATTTGCCTTCCAGGATTCTGTATAAATAGAATCGAATGTTAGCCTTGGTGTGTTCTGCAGCTTATGGGTATTTCAAGATCTCAGAAGATGACAGGACTAAAATGAGCTCATTCCGGTTCAAAATTTAAGTAGAGTCGGAGTTGTTTAAGTAAGTAAATGGGAGAAAGGAATCCCAGGAATATAGACTAGATGAGTAAGTGAAACAAAAATCTCAAAAGAAGGCAGTGAGAAACCACTTCTGTTCTGCTGTCTGGAAAACTACCTGAACATATCTGTCAAGGCACCAGGAGTCAAGCTTGGTTGAAGGAAACTTTTACCATTATTAATCAGAAAATTTACATTGCTTTAAGGCAGGCTTAGAAAGAAAGTATGTTGTGGTGGATAAGGCAACAAGTTAGAAATCAGGAAGCTCTGAGTTCTACTCCCACGTTAGGCACAAATCCAGGTGGGAGACCTTGGACTAGTCACTATCTCTCAGCCCTAGGAAGGTGACAAGGGCAAAATCACGTCTAAAATCTTGCCACCAGGATCAATACTGATTCAAAGACAATATGTGCATACACACGCATGCACACTCACTCAAAATCAGGCTTACTATTGAGATACTCTCAGAAATGTTTGCACTGTGGCGCTCATCATTCCCAGTGACCCCATGTTTAGTATGGCCATTGCAGTTGGATGCTTTCCTATATGCTTGAAGGATGACAGGTTGGAGAAACCGGACTAAAAGGCGACTTGGGGTTTCCAACTGTAATTTTAAAAAGATAGCCATGCTGGTCCATGAAGAAGAACAGAAAAAGTACTATAAGCACGCAAAGCATTCCTAATTACCAAATGACACAAAGGCCCTTTTTTCAGGTGCACTTAATTGAGACACAAATCTGGCCTGGCAACTTTTTTTTTTTTCCTGTGTGACCCCCAATGTTGCCTTCAACTCACCCGCAGAAACAAGCATCAGAGGCAATATAGGAATTGGCAATAGGATCAGCAAATTTCAGGCCAATATAGTTTTCCCAGATTCAGGGATGGGTGAGAAGCAACTCAGCAGTGAAAAAGGACCAAAACAGACATTTGAGTTCTTCAAATGTTGTAAAATTACATGATACAAAACCCTGGTAAAGAAATCCAGAAAGCACACTTTACTGTTTTAATTGATCCTAATAGAAGAGTTAGTCTGCTCTGACAGGGATACCAAAGGGATTTCCCCATTACTGAGGTATAGGACTGTCAAGTACAGGTAATCCTCAGCTTATGAACTCAATTGAGCCCAAAATTTTGCCCTATTTTACGACTTTTCTTGCCACATCTGTTACGTGAATCACTGCAGTTCTTAAATTAATAACACAGTTAAGTGAATCTGGTTTCCCCATTGACTTTGCTTGTCAGAAGGTCGCAAAAGGGGATGACATGACTCCGGGACACTGCAACGATCATAAATGTGAGTCAGCTGTCAAGCATCCGAATGTAAGTCATGTGACCACGGTGATGCTGCAACGGTCATAAGTGTGAAAAACAGTTATAAGTCACTTTTTTCAGGGCTGTTGTAACTTCAAATGGTCATTAAATGAACTGACATAAGTTGAGGACTACTTGTATAAGGATAGATCGATCAAAAATAAAAGATTAAGGAAGGGCTCATAGCTCTCCTGCAAGTTTGCCTTTTGCAGATATCTGGAAATAACCCGGACATAACATTCTCCAGTGTCATTTAAAACCATTGCATCTGATTTAGACAGAGGTGAGCATCATACCTGTCCTGTACTATGCATCTTCACGGTGACGGAATCTATAGAATTTGATGGTGCTTGCTTTCATATTTGACTGGTCTTGGTAAAAATGTCCTCAATTGACCTCAATTTCAGTTCTTACAACTAAGTATAAAAGAACATAGCTTCCTGCGCTCAGTGGAGTTCTTGAAGTCAGTAAAATTAGAAAATGAGAAATTACTTTGCCCAACCTATTTTAATGATACATACATTCCATTTAAAGATACACTCTCATCTGGTGATTTTAGCACTGAGGACCACATCACAGATGAAGGTTTCAATGGTGAATTTTCTCATATGTTTAAGGAAGTGTATTCATTCTGCAGAACTGAATGATTTGTACATAGAACAGAAACAGCATGGTTGGTCTGGTAGACAACCTTGTTAGAGACTGAATGGCAGGAGCACATAGAGCAACCCTCCTAATCCCATTTGACCTCAGATTTGTGTCCAGTATCACTGACTATGGCATTTTCTCTCCTAGATTACCTGTGAGAGTCAGTGGTTGGGATAATGCTTCATACTGATTTCACTCCTTTCTAAATTGACAGTACCAATCAGTGGCAGGGCTCATCCCATTCAAGCCCTCTTGCGCAACTCTTCAGGGTCTTGACCCTTCCTCTGGATGCTGTAGAGCCAGAATGGGACAGAACAGGTTGAGGTTCAATCCTAATAAGGTGGAACTGATGCTTCTGCACAGTAGAAACCATCATGCTATGTGCTTGCTTTGGTTTTAACTCTTGAGTGGGATGGTATTTTCCCAGGAGAAAGAAATCTACCATATACAGTAAGTGTCCTCCTGGTCTTGCTGGTAATTGTTAGATTTCCAGATGGAAGTTTTGGCCAGGAGAGCTTTTGCCAATCAGTTGCAGTTGCATCATTTAAAGCAGGAAGTCCTGGTGACAGTACACTATCATTGCCACCGCAATTCATTGGACATGGTAGACTACTCAGAAACTATAATCAGTGGGTAACAGCTGTTAGAGACATATTACATCTGTATTATAGAGACTGTCCTGGGTTTCAGCAGATTTCTCCGTACAATTCCAAGTGTTAATTTACATCTACAAAGCCCTATGAGGCTTGGCACCTAGGTATCTTAAGGACCACCTCCTCCAAACTGAATGAGCCATATGATGCATTTTCTCCTAGTGGGAACACTCATTGCTCTGCAATAACTCATAGCCAGAATTTTTACAAGGAAGCCCCAACCTGTGGAACGGCCTATTTTCAAGATGCTGTTAGTGTTCCCATCACATTTTAGATATACAGATTTGCATTTAAAATAGCTATTTTACTATTTGTAGCCTACTGATTTCAATGAGATAACTTTTTTAAAGTCAGAAACATTAGTTCCCTCACTATGAAGAGCAACTTTCCCTGTGTGATGGCCTCTTGTTATGCTATGATAGCTGGGAGTTATCTTAAATTGTCCAAAAGGAAAGGCTGGACTAAATATTGTAATGTCTCAAAAATGTTATTCAGATAATGCAATTATTGAATCATTATTTGAATACTACAGTAATAATAAAAATGGAATGTAAATATCAATGGACATTTGTATTGAACAAAATCAATAAACAGAATAAGATGCTTGCATTAATATCTACCTAAGCCCAATCAAAAGATAATGTTTCACCAAGAATAAAAGGCTTCCTGGAGCATCTTCCCAATGTTGTTTTATTAAATTTATGAATGATTCATATAATTATGTTTATGTTTCTGATAAGTAATCTTAGGTGTTCCTAAAATCATATCATTGCAATAAATGCTTTAAAAATTATCTTTTTAAATGATTTGGACTAAGTAGAGGATCGTCAAATCTATATATTTGTATATGATACATTTGCAGAGAGCCATACTATCCCAAAGCCTGACATGTGTTCTCCTGAGAACCTGTGAAAGCTGCTGCTAAACACTTTTGGGATAGAAACATTCTTGACTTTGGGAATCATGCTAGAGGATACATTCAAAAAGTGACTGGGAGCAAAATAAAGAAGAGGGTAGAAATTTAATTTCCAAAATGCTCCCAAAAAGTTTATTTAATTCCTTGCTCCAAAAATTTAATTCTTTGCTCCAGAAAAGTTTGTTCACTCCTACCCTAGAAAATAGAAAGTTCAAGATGATTTTGACAAAGTATAAACTAGATTAAAGTCCCCAAACATAGGAAAATCCAAAGTTCTGTATTTAGGGCTAATGTAGTTGACAAAAGTACTGTAGGCTATAGACACTAAAAATAAATGAGCCAGCCTATTTGATTTTGACAAAATCTCACCCAGACTGCTTACCATTTAATAAGAATTTCCACAAAATTAAATATGATCCAATGAGAGCAACAAAGTTGGTCAAAGCCTTAAAAACAAAGTCCTGAGGGAATACTGCTAGAGTTAGGTTTGTTTAGCTTTACTACAAGCTAAATTACAACTAAGAGTCTGAAATATAGTAATTTTGAAGTGCTGAAGAGCTGCCATATAACTGATGGAACAAATGTGCTTTCTGCTGCTCTGGATGATAGGACTTGAGCCAATGAGTACAATTTTCAATAAAATTAAACATTAACTAGGACTTAATGGTAGAAGCTGTTTGGCAGTTGAACAGAATGACTAGAAAGGAATTGGAATTTCTTCATTAGAGTTTCTGATTAGAATTATGCCCTATTTTAGTAAAGGATTGACTAGACTAGATGTCCTTTGATGTTATTTCCAATCTTATGATTCTATTATAAGATTATTTAGAATAATTTAAATTATTCCTGTGCTAACAGAACTTGCTTGCTGATAGAGGGTAGAAGTGTATCTTTAATTTGCAATTAACTATTCAAATAATTTGTTAGAACTATAGAACCAGAAATGGATGAGGGTCACCTATTTTATCTCCTGCCAGTTAGGATCAACAGTATAGAATTCAATTAAAACATCCTTGATGGCTGATTGTCCAGTCTCTGCTTAAATATCTTCAGCAGTGGAGTCTTTGCTTCCTTATAAATCAGTTCTTTCTACTGTTGAATAGCTTGTGCTTTCAGAGAGCTTCTTCTATTGTTAAGCTGACATCAGCTTCTCTGTCATTTTCACCTAACAGCTGTAGTCTCTCTAAAGCAATGGAGAAAGGTCCCCCCCCCCATCCTCTGCAGTTTACTCTTTCAAGTTTTGGAATATTGTCTGCATATCTCCCCTCTTGTCTAGGGCTTGAATACCCAGTTCTTTCCCTCATTCTACATCTGTGATATGGGCAGCTACATAAATATGATGCATACATACATGCAATAGAACCTCTCTGAAATCTTGCTCCTCCATCTCCATTTATCCATGAGGCCTTGAGGCCTTCTCGCCCCAGCTCTGAGACAACTTGCTGATTATTTATTATTATTGTTTTAAAACTGTTCTTCAAAGGCCATTTCTCTTTTGGCTGTTGGAGAGAACAAATCTCACTCAGAAATGTTTTCCATTTTCCAGGCTGTGTTTGTGAGGAGGGTGGCAGCAGTAAAATGGTCAAGGAAATATCAACCAGGAAAAATCTTTCAGGTCAGAATTATCACTGGAAAATGTCCAGTTAAGATTCCAATTCCAAATTTAAAAGGCAGCCTTGCATCTCTTGTCATTCCCATCTCCTCTTCCTCTTCATTTTGGAGATCATTCTCTGTGTCTGTCTCAGTCCTTTACAATGTACAAGATCCTAATTAGGAGGAGGGGGAGTGCCTCATCTCCAGATGCTTCTCCAGCTCTCCTCTTCCTTCTGCCTTTCTTTAGCACTGCTCTCTATCATTGCCCCCAACAACAGCAGCAGCTGCCCTTGTCTGATAGCAGAAATTCTGCTGGCCTTCAAATGTTGTCTATTGCAGAACAGGACAAGCCGTGATTTCCTAAAGCAACAGAGTTTTATTGTACCATACTGGCTAGCACATATAGCATGGCATAAATGTTTATGGATTATAGTCCACTTCATCAGATTTTCACCATCATTTGAACATAAGTGTATTTATTGTATTTGCTATGGTTCCTTCAGACTCCATTTTGGGCTCCCTGTATGGATTAAATATGTAAGTCCTTGTTATTTTTAGTCCTAACCATCTCCTCATTTAGACACAGTGTAATATTTCTAATATCTTTCAGCATTTTTCAGAAAAGCTGCACAAGATTGAATAGTGGCTTAATTATATAAAGACATTGCTCTATTTCATTATATTATTCTATTTCACTAAGGTGTTTTTGACTTGGTTATACGTTGGTTGCTTTAAACAAGAAGATCTAATATGCACTTATAATTCAGTGCTAGCATTTAAGCCATCTCAAATTCAAGTATTTCAGCTGAATCTCTGTAGTAGATAAAAGACAAAAGATGTTTTTCCAACAGAACTACAGTACCTGCTTTGAGTTGCCATTCTTTTTTTTTTAAATTGATACAATACTCTTTGCCAGACCCTTTCCATCTTACTGTTTCAACTAAAGGGAACTGCGTCGGCTAGTATGGTACACAGTGACCTATTGTTTGGGGGGGGGGGGGCTCAGGAAAAGGAGGAAAAATTCCCAAGTAAACGTACAAAGACTGATTCTCTCCGAACAGCAGACAAAAGCATAGCAGCTCCCATTATACTCCACAAGGCCTATTCTCTTACAAGGCTATCCTCCATTCCTAGAGGCACCGGATGAGCCTGCTGGAGCTAATTTTGAGGGATGCCCCTTGCTTGAGGGTGGCTGCTGTAACTTATAGCCTCTTCTTGCGGGAGCATTTCGGGCTCCCGCAAGAACAGGAGCCGCCTCCCGTCCTGAAATATTTTCCTCTCATCTCTCCCCCGCCTCCAGGGGCGCGGATCCAACCGCGCGACCTTGCAGAAACGGGTCGCGCCTCAGCAGCTGCTGCTACGGGTCGCATCGGGCAACTTCTGCATTAAGGGAAGACTGCAAGAAAAACATGGCTACCAGGGCCCTTTGTTCGCACAACGGCAGCGGGAGAGGCAAGAGAAAGGAAGGAGAGGCGGGAAAGCGGGAAGACGGGCAGAGGAGAGAGGGAGGCCAGGCGCGTCAAGCCGCGGCCAGGGCGTCTCTGCAAGCCTGGCGCAGAACTCGGCTCAGCGATCCCCGTTGACCCCGCCTCGTGGTGCCCTCTCCAAGCGAGGTTGCTTAGCTACCGGCTCTGCTCCGAGCCAATGAGGGAAGAGGACGCCGGCGGCAATTTTCTCAAGTGTGGGAGGTTGAATTCCCCAGAGCGCCCCGAGCCCTTCCTCCGCGGCCCTGCCCTTTGGAACGGAGCCTCGCGCGAGACAGAAAAACCCTTCCAGGGTCCTTCGGCGCGCGGAGGTGCTCGGTGCTCGCCCCCCCCCTTTTTTTTTAGCCCCGCGGGTCCCAGCACAGCGGGGAAATAGGAATCGGCGCGCGGGCAGGTTGCTGCCGCCGATTTCAGCCGAGTAGAATAGATCGCACGACCCAGCCTTGGCCGGCTCGACGAGCTCATCCGCCGGTGGTGAAGAAGGGAAGAATGGAGGAAAGGGGGCGAGGGAAAGGATGGGGAGAAGACAGGCAGGCAGGCAGGCAGGCAGGACAAGCAATGGATGTTTTCTTTAAAACCACAGGGACAAATCCGATAGGGAGTAAATCAACTCAAAGTCCCTCCCCAAAATGATTACTCTGCTGCTATTGCTGTTGTTAAACGCTACTGTATTGTTATCTGACTACTGTACTAGGGATGATGCATACAGACCTGTTTCCAGCTTTAGGAAGGTCGGCAATCCTGCGTACAAAGAGGGGAAAGTGGGCTACAGCTGGAAAAGAAGAGAGAATATATATATACACCCACTCGCTCCGTTTAGGCATTATGGAGAGGCATCCACACAAGCTGCCTTGTAATTCTGCCCAGTACATTTGACTGAGAGATTTATTTGCCGAGAAATATGCTTAGGCATGCAGCCGTAAAGGGAGGGAGAATGGTTTCAAAAGAAGAGAGAATGGTTTCAGAAAGGTTCCTACACTGCAAATGTAATCTTTAGTGCCGCTCTTCTTCCCACCCCACATGCTGCAGTAAACAAGGGGGAAAATCGATAATAAACTTTAAGGTGAGACAACGACGGTAAGTCTGAAATGAAAGTTGCTCTAGTACAGACTTGAGAAAGGCTATTTCAAAATCGGATCGCATTTTGTTTTTGGTGCAGGTTTAGGACCTGAGATAGCTAAATAAAGAAACCTGGCCCCATGGTTGGTCTTTAAACTTCAAATAGTTAAAAAGAGGCACATCTTCGAGAAATGCGTTTTCAGCGTTGCTATGATTTTGTAAAGTTAAATGGAAATGTCTTCCTCTGCCCTTGCGTATTCTCCTTGAAAAATCACAGAGCCTGGAAATAACTTGGAAAAATAGCTGCTGCTTTTTGACAAAGGCTGAGATCTTAGACCCTATTCCCCTGTGCTGTAGTTCTTTCAGATAACGCAATAGTTCAGGGACAAAGCAGATTTTATAAGTGGAAATGGCTCATTCCTACATTACTGGAACCTAAATAACAGGAGAAACTTTGAACCAGAAATTATTATTTTTTTATTATAAGACAACATTACAACCAGGAGCAAGAGTCAATTGGATTGCTATGCGCAGCTGTAGAAATGGAATAATAAATAAAATGTTGCCATTGAAAAAAAAATGGCATTCCATCTCTCTTCCTTCTTGGACCCAAATCCCACACTTGTTTATATGGAAGTAAATGCCAGTGAAATAGGAGCAGAGAGAGGCTTTTTGCCTAGTAATTTGTTTTAACCCCTGAGTAGTGGCGTTCTTGGCCCCCTGCAGTCAGGCAAAAAAACCCACCCCAGAAATAGAGCCAAGGCAAGATTTATTTCCAATTGATTTATGATTTTCTCATCTCAACTTACATCACCAACACGATTCTAAACATGTGGTCTTTCAGGCATGACTTGACTTCAATCAAATGAAATAAAAATCTTTGTGCAACAAGCTTGATCAGTTTAATTACCAAAATGTCAGACTTGATTTGCAAGCTTTCCCAATGAAAAGTTTGAAAATAAAGTTATCTCTATGCCAAGATTAGTTGTGCTTATCTGTGTGTATGAATAGTTGTTTCTCTCCCCCATTCCCAGAAGGTTCATAACTTGCTTTCACTTCATACAAGTTCAGGGAAGAAATAATAATACAAAACAATTCAGATGCCATTTGAAGTCCAGCCCATAAAACATGAAGCTGTGGATCATATCAGGACATCCTAGAAAGGCCTAACAAGTTACATTTCATATGCATAGTTCTGATTTATAGGCACTGAATATGTCCTTCTATGAGGAACATAAAATAAATTAGATAGATGTTATTTATCAACGTTGATAGCCAGGAATTTCCTGGAAGACTTTCTATGGATTGTATACTTGTTTAAATTAGAGCTCACTGATTGAGTATATTATGGTTTTATAGTAGCTCTGTGTGTGTGCATTTTAGAAAAAGCAAAATGTCATAGAAAGCAACTTTAGATCCAGAAGTGGTTAAAATATTTCTTCATTCGAAGCTGTTTATTCTGTCTTGTTTACAGATTTACAACACTTGGATAAAAGTGAGATTTAACAAAAGGGTACATATTCCATCTTCATTGTTTAACATGGTATATTAAAAAAAAAGAATGAGGGGCAATAACATGATTTTTTAAAAATATGCTGTCACCATCATTGTCCAGCCAGACACAAATGTAAGAGTGAAAATCCTCTTCCAACAAAAAGATCTGCAGGAGCTGCCATCAGGATGCACAGAAATAGAATGGCACTATTAGTCAAGCCGAAATGGGAGGTTTCACTCTGCCCCTGTCCAAGGCATTTCCAAAGATCTGCATCCTAACAGAGCAGTCTGGAAGACAGTAAGAAATGCTTCTTTCTGAATGAATGGACAGCTGTAGCTTCTAACATCTACCTAGTGTCACTTTTATGCTGAGGAACACTTTATAATAAATCCAGGGAGAGATTAAATACAACATATAAATAAAGAAAGTGGGGGCCCAGGAAGGATGTGTTCCTTGTCCATTTTAGGCTTCAAGCAGAAACATTTGTTTACATGAGAATTGCATCAATGCCTGCTACAAACAACTATATTAAATATTGATAGATCTAGTAATGTCCTATCCCAAAAGCCATTTGGATTTCCCTACACCCTTGTACAGTCTTTCCTTTGTATATACTTGATTGTCAATATTTCATTCAAAATTTGTCTTCTCCTTTTCCTCTTTAATCAGCAAAAGTAAGTTCTGGTTTCTGATAAGGTGTACAAAATTGATCTATGATTAGCATAAATAGCATATAAATAATATACCAATAATAACAACAACAACTGAAAGGGATAATTCTTAACTTGAATTACTGCGGAATTACTAAATGACATCAATAGTATTATATTGTTTCTAATCTATCTGAAGGTTTTGGCTATTTTATGTTAAAACAAGACAAAATGGTCTGTGTAATAGACAGTAAAGATGCCATTTGAGACACTCGTAGCTGAAGTAATTCCATTAAACTCAATGGGGCTTACTTCTGAGAAAATAAGTATGGAACTGCACTATAAGTTAATAGTTTCTGGACAGTTTATGGATGTCAAAAATGGCCAAAACCCAAATTACCAGAGGAGAGGATAATTTTAAATAAGATGCACTCCCACCCTAAATATTTTTAAACATTTTAAAAGTAAAAAGATACCAAACAATCATGAAATAAATTAAAATGTTGTATATTTATATGTTTTAAAATGTAACAGCTGTTTGTGATAATGCTTCAATTTTGTATTAATCTATGACTTGACTTACAATTTGCTTAATCCTTACATAAACTACAAACACCAGTCACTGTTACAACTGTTCAAAACTACTCTTTCTATTTCAGATCAAATATACTAAATAGGTGAAAATGTATAGTTATCAAAGACCTGAATTAAACTTTCAAAATTAGGGAGAAGGGAATGAAGAAATTCTACAAATATCCACATAAATACATTGAAGGCCAAGATTAAATAATGAGTAATTTTTAAAAAGTTATTAAAATAATAAATACATCTTATTTAAGTCCAAAGCAATTGTCCACATTGCTGAAGGATTCCATAAATTAACTTCTCTGGAATAAGGTCCTCATTTTGGTCCCAAATGTCTTAAACGCCTCATCAGTACTCATGTTTTGCTAATACTAACAAATTTCTACAACTTACTTTCCAGTACATCTTTACCAATTAATATTCCCTTGTGGGAATTATTTTTAAAGGATATTGCACTGTCATGCTTTAAAAAAAAAAATTTAATTCAAAAAGAAAGGAAAACAAAACCATAGTTTAGGAGTTGTCAATGAAATAAACAAGATAATTTAGCTGCTACTGGACACACACGCACACACACAATCCACTAACACTCAAGATTCTGAAAAATAATTATCAGGAAAAAGTGAGGTAATTGAAACATGAGGATCTTTCTTTCTTTCTTTCTCTCCTTTTCTTTTTTCTTTTCTTTCTCTTTACCCCCCCTTTCTCCCTCTCTTTCTTTCCATACGTTCCATTCTACTACAGATGTGTTAGTTTGGGGGCTTCCTGAATCCTTCCCTGAGATGTGTGATGAGAAGTGAGATCTGTATAGGTGGGGTGGGGGTCACAAGGTCCATGATGATGGTTGCCGGGGATCTGAGCAGCGCAGCTATAGTCCACGCTAGCAGAAGAAGGGTGAGAGAGATGGCTGATGTTGAACATCGGACCGGAGGCTGGCATGGAATCCACGAAGTTCCCTCCAACGTAGACGGGGCTACCCTGCAAACTAGGATTGGCAAAACCACCCCCATTGCTTTGCATGGTGTGGTGGTCGTACTCAGCTCCAGGGTATCTTTTCTGCTGGGGCAAACAGCTGCTGAGCGGAGCTGTGTAAGCAGCCAGGCCATACAGATTTTGTTGCGACTTGGCAAAGGAGGTTGGTGATGGGGCAGTATCGTAGCTCAGGGTCCCAACACTGGGCAGCTGGCTGGTATAGCCAACATGACTGGGACCGTTTAGGGGTGGGCTTCGGTCTGGAGACTGGCCGACCGGGGAGTGCATAATCCCTTTGGCTTTCTGGTCCTTTTTGTACTTCATCCTACGGTTCTGAAACCAGATCTTGATCTGACGCTCAGTCAGGTTGAGGAGGTTTGCCATCTCCACCCGGCGCGGACGGCAGAGATATCGGTTGAAGTGGAATTCTTTCTCCAGCTCCACCAGCTGAGCACTGGTATAGGCTGTGCGGACTCTCTTGGAAGCTGGGCCAGGCGGGCTCTTGTCTTCACAATTCTCTCCTGTCAAAAAGAAAGAAAAGACATAGGTCGATGGGCTGCTGGAGTTACCCCACTGGGTAGCATCCACCATGCAGAGTACCCTGGCAGATGTGGGCAGAGGTTGTTGTAGAATGGGAAATGGAAGACCCTTTGGTATGCCAAAGCTGCAGTGGGCTGAATGCCAATATGAAAAATTTGCCTGAACAACTCTGAATGCCCAGTTCAAATCCAGCCATTCACATTGCACTCTGAACAGACACTATTCAGTGATTTTCAGAGCAGTCTCTGGGGTAGATGATCAATGCAGGGCACCAACAGCGCCACCATCACTGCAGTTTCAGCAAGGCTGTGTTCTCTTCCCTCACTTCCTACCCTCCTCCCTTCCCTTCCTTTTGAAGTTGGATTTCACAGTAAATTCAAAAGAGCCCAGGTCTCAGCGCTTTGCACAATTGCAATCAATATGTGAAGGCCCCTGCCTCATAATCAGGGAAAGCAAAACGCCTGCCAAGGGACACTTCCAACAAAGCCTTAGATCGCTTTGGTGTTTCCCTTCTCACCAGACCTACCACTGAAATTTTTAGTCTCCCACCCCATCTCCTCCACCCATTCCACCAAGTGGATAGCAAGAAACTAGGTTCATCTCTTTACCTATTTGGATAGCAAGTGATTGAAGCTGGATGCTGGGGTGGGGGGGTGGGGTGGGAGGGGCCTCAAAGGGATAGGAAAGTTCCAGTTTCTGGCAAGAGAGCTGTAAATCATCTAATTTAATTGGAGAAATCAATTGATCCCCTGACAAAACACAGGAAGGTCCTGTCGAAGGGATCCAAACAGTACAGGACCCAGGCTCCAAACTCTGAAGACAATGCAGCAGCGGCTGCTAACTGCTAATGAAGCGAGCCCCAAGTGTGCTGATTATCTCTGAGATAGTACTCTAACTATTGGGAAGGCTGCTGAGCTGGGGATTCCCATGGGAAAAACTGAGAAATATCCAGGTTTCCCCCCCCCCTTTCTCCCTCACCCAACTGAACAGCAATTTCAAAATCAGAAAGAGCCACCTATCAGGATCTGGTCTCCACTGCTCCTCCCTCTTTCTGCACATCAGGCAATTTTGAAAAGGGGAGGAATGTGGGGGCCATCAAGTAAAGTCCCAGCCCTTCCTCCTGCTGGATTAGAGGGTCAGCAGGGTGGCTTCTGAGAAGGCCACACCCAGTTGGAGCCACAGTCTCCTCTCTCATTTCATTATCCACTTTGGAATAACTAGCATTTAGTAGATGCTTAGATGATTTTGTAGATTCTTTATAAAAGAGCAAAAGAAACTGAGAGGGATGATTTGCTAGAGACAGATACCATAGGAACAAGGCTAGCCCTTTCATTAGGCTGAGCAAGGCAACTGCTCCAGGCTACAGATCTATGCATATCACAAAGGGCAGTGGTTTATCATTTATTTTGTAATGAGGTGGTTTAGAGAAGAACTTGAGGGATGTCTTTTTCTTATACCATAATTGGTCGTCTAATTTTGAGTAGAACACACTATGACTTGGACAGAGCTTGGGCAAGTATAATTTGGTCCTTGGCTTCAAGCAAGGACCTTACTAACTAGTCCTGGCTGTAAAGCTTACTTGTTATTTTAAAAAAATAAGCTTTAAGCAGCATGCTTAATATTTAGCTCAGAGTTGTGATGCGCTAGCATAAAGGCTCTTTGAAAAAGGAAAGGTGTGTTTTAAAAATAAAGAACATCTGGCAACCTATTTTGAAAATACATTGAGTTACTCAACTTTGAAATACTGTAACATGGAGAGTGAGCTCCTCAAATATCTCATTTCTTTTCTGTTCAATTTACAAACTCAGCCAGGTAAGAACTAAATCCCATAGGTTTATATAGGACATTTTCAGGTACATGTTCTTACACGAAAAGTGGCATTGATTTTAAAGTTTTGTTTTGTTTCAGTAGAGAACTTATGAGGAATCCTGCATTATCAAGTCTAGAAGAGGAATACATTTTAAATAGGGATGGGTTGATGTTACAAGCTGTGCTTATGTCTACAAGACGTCTCCACTCAGCTGTAGGCCTAGGACAGACAGCTAAGTTTCAAAAATTGGGATGTGACACCACTAGTCTTTTCCCCAAGTTCCTTCAAGATTCACCTGGGGGCAGAATCTTGAACCCTGCCTACAGAAGCTTAAATGTTAATTTAAGGCTGCTTTCCAATCCAAACTAGTGTTCTTAAAATGTGTAAGATTGCAATTCCTATGGTGCCCAACCAGTCCCACCAAAAGGCACCAAGTGTGGAAGGAGAAATTATGTCTTTCTCTGGCAGTTACAAGAAGTGGCCTTGACTGATGGCTCAACAAATGGCTCTAAAAAGGGCAATAAAAGAATTCCTTATGCTTATGCAGTTATTTATTTGCTTTTATGGCATTCTTCCTCTCAGACGGAAGAAATGGCTGTCAGGAGCCGCCACAAAATGGTGCCTCCGTTTCAGAGGCAGATTGCTAAAGCAGGCCAATTACTTTCCCTGAGTATCAGTTTAGGGTAGGGATAGTCAACCTTGGCTCTTTTATGACTCGTGGACTTCAATTCCCAGAATTCCTGAGCCTTCGCCTTCGCCTTAGCTCAGGAATTCTGGGAGTTGAAGTCCACGAGTCATAAAAGAGCCAAGGTTGACTACCCCTGGTTTAGGGGATGCGGGCGGACTTTGGGTCTGCTGCCCTGGCAGGGTCTCTTATGTTTAAATGACTTCCATGCCACATCGTCGTCGTCGTCTCAGATGGAGCCGGGGAGGAAGAATCCCCCCCCCATCATAGGTACCCAGGTAAGCGAGCCGGATACCTGCTGGCGGGCAGCTGTTTTTCTGCTTGGAGTTCTGCCGGGATTCCTTCATCCAGGGGAAGATCTGCTTACTAATCGTGGCCGGGGAGCCGTTGGAAGAATTAGGCCCGCTTTTGCCCTTCTTGGCAGAGGCCGCGTGGGCGGCGTTGTTAGGCGGGGAGGGAGAGGGCAGCGTAGGGGGCGGGGGCGGGGGCGGCTGAAGAGGCGGCTGCTGGTCGCCCAGGCCCGGCGGCGGCGGCGGCGGCTGAGGGACCGCCTGGCTTCCTCCGCCGGGGCGCATGCAGCTTCCGCCGAGCTCCGAGCTCTTGTGGGCAGGGGGCGCTCGGATGGGGGCGGCGCTTTGGAGGGAGCAAGCCGAGCCGGGGTAGTCAGTCTCCAGGGCGGGCTGGGCGTAAGGCTGGGGCGGGCCTGTGGTGTAGCCATAGGCGTCCGCTTTGCCGTAGCCGCCGCTCCCGCCGTAACCCCCGAAGAGCGTCGAGTTGTCGTAGTAGGCGGTTTTCTGCATCTTGGGCTCTGCCGTCGCCAAGGCCTCGGGCGCCTGCTCAAACAACATTGACCGCCACGGCCCTCCCGTCGCTCGGCCTTTGCTTGCTCACGTCTTGGGCTGCGGCCGGTCGCTGCCTGCGAAACACCTGGAGGGGACAGAGGGGAGACGAGAAGCCATTTGAGGCGGGAGAGCGCACATGTCTGAAGGCGTGACTGGGCCGCGTTCCCTGTTTCCTCAGACATGACGTTGCTCTGTTTTTGAGTTAATGCACAAGACTCTGGTCACTCTCTCACCCCACCTCGGTCACCTTAATCCAGGCACACCCAGTGACAGGCCAGCGTGATGTTGACACAACCCGTCACCTGGAAATGTTATTCTCACTCTGATACCTGGAAGTGTGGGATAAATACGGTTCCTGTCATTTTGGCCATTGGAATAGTCCCCAAGGTGTTCCCTGCCTTGACCAATAGCACAACTGTCTATGGACCAGAAACTTGATTGCAGAAGAAAGCTATCTTGAGGTCTTTTAAACCCACGTCTGAACAGCCAAGCACACCCGATTGTCTACAAATTCTGTACCTCGTTACAATACAGGAAGAACTACAAACCCCATGGTGTTGGCTTGTAGAGCACAACCTGCCAATGAGAAGCATGGGTTCAAACAGCAGAATCCCATTAGGTCACTTCTTCCTTAATCATCACAGACCTACAGTAGTCTAGACTCTACTCTAACGTTTGACTTATCTGTCCCTCCACAGCAAGGAAGTCCCTGTCATTTATGGGTGATTTCTGCTGCTGTGCTCTATACTTGCATGTTCACCCTTGAGTACACACATAGGCAGCCATCCAAGCATTTCACACATTTCATCATTGGCCTCACTTGCCAACTTACTTTCTCCTTTTTCCCCCTCCCATCTAAGCAGATACCTGGCAGTTAGCTATTCACAGATTACATCCCCATCCTAAACAAAGTTACATGTCACAAATGCCATTGAAATCAATTGCTTTCTCTTCCAATATGAATACTGAGAATCAGGATATGCAGAGACCAGTCCTGATTCAGTCAAGGTCTGAGACTTACACTCTTGCACTCCCATTCAAATAGAAGTGTGCCTTTACAAAATCCAGGAAAGTAGAAATATAAACTTCATCAACCTCAGGCAAGCAAAAAGGCACAAATGTTTCCATACAATGTTTGGGTGATACCTTCTTTTGCCTAAACTGATACTTTCCAAAGGTCTTAATCTAGAATACCTAACATGCCCGCCCTGTTTGGTAGGATAAAACAAGAATTACACTCTTACAGACTTGGAGAATGCCAGTCCTTAAAAGCTAACATGTTGAAATACAGTATTCCTCACTGCTTTCCTGGAAAGTTATACATTTGAAAAACATCTTTGGGAGGATTTAATATTGGCGTTATTTAGTGCTAAAAAGGGGCCGGACAAGTTATCTTAGTATCAGAGTGAGCCTCAGAATTGGTCACATTGGGCAATAGGGGAGAGGTAATTTTGATATAATTCTTATACATAAACATGTAAATCTAGGGTGAAGTTTGCTGGCCACCCCTCTTAAACAAGCAGCCAGCATTTTATAATAATATTTGATACAGTCGATCTTAGTATAGTATATTAAAGCTTGATCTTTTTCCCTCACCACCCAGATGGCATCATACCTTATCAGCCTGAAATAACAAAGAGGAAAATAAGGGCAACAACAGAGGGGAAACAAGCTGCTTTAAATATAGTGATTAATATCATTGGTCCTCAAAAGCGATGATAGTTTATAGTACAAATCAATCTCCTGGGGAAGTCCAAAAGACTCCATCAGCCAGGCTCCCCAAAAGATAACCAATGTCTATTATAAACTGCGTTTAATTACTTGCTTACTTTAAAAGGTGATAGACTTTTAGCAAAGAATGGAGAGTTGTTGCCACTCAGTCTGCCTTGTTAAATAACAATCTGCTATTAAAAAGAAAATGTTGATTTAAACTTTGTCTTCATTTCATCCTACAGTTTCACAATGCAGTCTTACTGCTTCTGTGTGGATCATTTTTAATTCTTTTTAGGAAATATAAAGTCTTCTCTACCTTGTTGTACTCAAGTATATCTGTATCCTCAGTGCTTGACTGCTATTCTATTTTGGTATAAATATTAACCAACATTTTGTTGTTGTTGCGTTTTCTCTTTCTCCCCCTTCTCTTGTTTTGTTTTCCCCCCTCAGGTTGCGCATGCGTGCATTAATAGCCAAGGGTGACATGATGGATTGAACCAGAACTGGAACCTGAAAAACCAGAGAAAAGTCGATCTGTATTGTAAATCCTGACTCTTAGCGTTTTGTTTTGTTTTTCCTGGGAAGAGTTCTAAGAAGTTAAAGTGTAACTAAGGGCATTCAGTAACTTTCATTTGCAATCTAAAGAAAAAATACCTATGTCAGCTACCTTCTTTTCTGTTTCAGACATATTTCAGCAGATGTTTGTGGTGGAGCAATTTGACCTAAAAACTACATAAACTATAAGAGATTATTTTCAGAGTATGCTTTTCATCGAGAAGCTGTTCTGTGGGTTTATTGCCATGCAGAAAATCCCATTTCTGTTTCACAAAAAAAAAATTGATCATATACAGAAGAGAGGTTTCTTTTTCCCAAATATTCATAATGGTCTGTGCATTGTTATTTCTGTGCTGCCTTCTGTGTATAAACATGGACTTCGATGTTTGGGAGAAACATTAGGATTTCCTTTCTCACTGTTAAGGGGTGTCTCTATATTTCTTTAGCTCTATATGGGCCAATGACATGAAATATCTTGAAAGATGAAGGGACAGGAGAGAGGGAGAAGGAAAGGGAGGGAGGGAGGGGGAGGGAGAGAGAGAGAGAGAATGAGAGAGAGAGAGAGAGAATGATGGATTTAGCTTGGCAAGGGCAGACTTTTCATTTCTGTTCATCCACTGTGTGACCCTGGGACCACAGGTCTATCTGAACAGAAGTTATCTAATAGATGTCTTTGGAGAAAATTAGAAATCAGGCTAAGTACATTAATAAATAAGTAAATGCATGTTAATTGATGCTTGGTTTCAAATGTACAATGCATTTACATAGAAATCAAGCCCATGAATTTAGTTTTAAGCAAAGTGTTTAAGTCTGAATCTTCTCAAATACATTTGCTAAGTGTCCTATTTCATAAGAAGAAAAGTAGCATCAACAATCTAGAAAAACAGGTAAATACTTTAGAAACTAGACTTACTGTATAACTGTACTTATAAATAAGCATCATGCAGTTGGTGTTATGCCTTGTTTATTCAGAAGGCCTACTGGGCTCAATGGAATAAGATAAGATAACCTTTATTGTCATTTTTTATACTATGGGCACAATGGCACACATGGCTAAAGTGTAGGGGAAGTTGCACCACAGGGATCATAACTATAAGGTCTCCATTCCTAATGCTCTAAAGTTCTGTTTCTCCAGACATGGCCCTAATATAGTTTACACATAATCTCATTATGTGCTGAACACATAAGCCATTGAATCTAAAATGCATTTTCCATTGTTTTGTTGAGTCCCCAAATAAACTCAAGAATTGTTGCTGTTCAAATTGAAGCAGGGAAAATGATTAAGTTTTTTTTGTGATCATTTACATTTTTATTTTCAGATAACAAAGTTAGAATTACAAGATTCCAGGCATTTAAATTGGTTTGCAAGTGTGGTACATAGAGACCACAAAAAAGGAGTTATTAATTCTTCTGAAACTTTTGCATTTCTGCACTAGTTCCTGGTAAAGATATTGATGTCTTTCCTTTCCCATTTCAAAAAACTGTTCAGGTATCACTTTGGGACATCATGGCTGTGATTGACATAATACAAAATATTTATAATTAAAATATTCTAAATTTGCTATATTTTCCCATCTTTGTCATACAAAACACTTTAGCTGCCTGGCCAATGTTCACAGTTCCTTTTATACAGAGGTCAGGAACATTTTTACTTAAATTGTGATATGTTCCACAAGTTCCTTTAATGTATTTTAATTTTTAAAAAAGTATTTAAAATAAATCTAAATAAACTATAGAGAGAAAACAGAGAAGCATTGTACTGTTGGTATTTACTTTAAAACACTGAAGATGTATACATGCATACACCCTTAAACAACTGAAATACTATGAGAATTTTAAGAGGAAAAATGAGATATAAATGTACTAAGTAAATGAAAAATAAGCTTCCAGAATGTTGTTTATATTTTAAACCAAAACAAAGAAAAACTTGTGGCTTCAAGTTTTATAAACCTACAATGGCATAAAAGATGGTGAAGTAGTGTTCATTTTATGACATATTTTATCTTTATTGGAAGAATATGCTTTTTAGATGCACATTCCCAAGAATCTAAAGAAAAAGAAAGAGAGAGAAAAATATAAAGTGGGGCCCAAGTTAAAAAGCAAATTGAAATAAAATAGAAATTTACCTAGAGGATGTCCAGGATTTCCTTCCACTGACATGTGTATTATTAGCCTTTAAGGCTGCATTTATTCACAAATAATTATTCATAATCATAAAGTCCACCCCTTAGCCCATTACAACCTCACTAGTTCATAGGGGGTTTTGTTTATTCTGAATCAACACATGACTTGGTGCCTTCTGGTTCATTCACTAAAACCAGGTTTTCTGGAGCAACGCACAAGATCTTCAGAGAAAATATTACAGCAAACTGAGAAGCCTTTCTTTCTCTTTCTTTCTTTCTTTCTTTCTTTCTTTCTTTCTTTCTTTCTTTCTTTCTTTCTTTCTTTCTTTCTTTCTTTTTCTCTACATACCAACTGCTTGTGAACTCTGCTTGAACCTAAAAAGGAGGCAGAGGGCCATAAATCACATGGACAATGCTCTACTGTTTTGGGGGCTCATCTTTTAGATCTCACACAGACACATACTCAAGAGTTGTGAAGGCACACAACTCCCCCCCCCCTCTCCTTCCTTTCTTTTCTTTCCCTTCTTCTTCCTCCTCACACGGTTTGGCTTTGCGAGGCTGCCCTTTTTAATTTAATTTTTTTGGGCAACGGGAACATTTGAGGATACAGCTTTTCAAGGGGTGGGAGGCTGTGGAGAGAGATCCCTGTCTATCCAGGACCCTGCTTCGTGGCCAGGCCTCTCCAGAGGTTAACCTTGTCTGAACCGCAGTGCCCTCAGGCAATCCCTTCCTCTCCTCACCCTTCTCCATCTCACCCTAGAAACCAAAGGGCACCAAAAGAAGCAGAGCCTCTCCTTCCCCCTCCCCGCTTCCTCCTCCTCCTCCTCCCCCCCAGAGGACCCCCAAAGCTACCACGTGCCAAGGGGGAACCCCGAGCTACGCCGGGCTGTTGATAACTTCCCGGGCGCTTCACGACCTGCTTTCGATCCGGTGCCTAGCCCAGGCATCCCTACCAAGCCCAGTTCTCGACCAAGGCGTCCCACTCCACTTAATTCTGCTGGGGAATCAATATCTAATATGATCCCGAATAAATAAAAAGGCACTAAGAGAGGCCGGAGGAGCGGTTATTAAGCAGCCGAGTCCTCGCAGCGCATATCAATGCACCTGTCACGGCGGCGCGTCGCAAAATTTATGACTGTTGGCGCTGGGCAGTAAACGCTCCAGTAAGAAATGGAAAGCGGGGAAAGGAGAAGCAAGGAGAAGCCGCCACAGCAGCTGCGTGGGAGTTGGAGAGGGGGGGGGGAAGGCCGGCCATAGAAAGAAAGAAAGCTTCCTCCGTCGTCCGTCCCCCCCCTCCCCTCCGCCCGACGCCGCCAAAAGCGCCTGCGAGGCGGAGAACCTCTATTATATAAAAGGGCCACCGCGCCGGCCCTTTTTTTTTTTTTGTTTTCCCTTTAGCACAGTGTTTCTCAACCTTGACAATTTTAAGGCATGTGGACTTCAACTCCCAGAATTCCACAGCCAGCATTGCTGGCTGTGGAATTCTGGGAGTTGAAGTCCACATGCCTTAAAATTGTCAAGGTTGAGAAACACTGCGCAGTTTAGCAGTACTTTTTGCTTCGGAGGCGAAGAGGCTTTTTCGCCCACAGGGAGCCCCGCCGCGGGTTTTAGCTCGAAAAAATGCCCCCCTTTTTTTCCCTCCAGCCAGAGATGACTTTCCGGGTCTTCGATGGAAGACAGGCCTGCAGCGCCCAGCCGGGAAGGGGGGGGGAGAGGGGGAAAACCCACGTTTCTTCCGGGCGAGAAACGGGGGGATGGATGGAAACGGACCGTGGCGGCCCGAGTCGATCGCCGCCCCCCCCCCACCCCCGGTATCGCTGGGGTTTCCTAACGCTTCGCCGTTGGAGTAAGCCCCGCTAGCCGTCCAAAATCCGCTTCGCCTTTTTTGTCCTCTGGCCCTCTTGCCTCTTACCCGCTAACTCGCAGTTTGCAAGGCAGTCAGACTGCTAGGACCTTTTTTTTTCTTTTTTTTTCAGATCTGAGGCGATTTCAGCATTTGTAAACTCTCTTGGTCTGGTATGGGACCTCGGGGGGGTCTCTCCCCAGTCCCACAAACAGGGAGACCGGGGGGGGGGCTTGAAATAGCTGGATTAGTGCCGAGGCCACCCAATTCTGGGTCTGATCAGGACGGAGGTTTACAATGGAGGAAGAGAGTGCATTTTGGTGGGATCAGCGAGGATCGTTGTGACTTTTTCCCATTCCTTAAAAAGAAAAGAATAAATAATGATCTACTAAAGCCCGGGATGGATATAAATGCTACCGGAGGGCGGAGGATAATGTTTATGGTAGTAATAACCTTTTTATCTGTGTGCTCCAAGTGCGTTTTTTAAGGCAGTTGTATATCAACCTTTTTATGAATAGTCAGGTACTTCACATTACATTATGTGTATTAAAGCTCCTAAGGGAGCAACAGCAGAGAGAATATTTTTTCTTTTTGGATCGTTTTTTTCCCCCCTCTCTTTTCCGACCTCTTCCATTGGAAACAACATTTATCGGTAATAACCCCACGTGGAGGAGAGAGAGGCGATGTGCCCAGAGCCATTGGAGGTTTTTTGGTTTGGTTTTGTTTTTTTTTTGTAAAAAAAAAAAAATTGCAGACAAACTCACCCCTTTTACGTTTTTTCTTGAATTTTATCTGCAAAGCTGTGGGGATGGTCTTGTGGTTCCCTCGGATAAAACAATGAGATGCACCTGGAACAAAGGGGCACATTCAGTGGATGCATTTTTATCTCACACCCCCACCCTCCACACACACACACCCCACCCGCGGTTCTGAACCACTGACTTCATAAATAATGTATCCGTGAGGCAGAGCTATTTCTCTCACAGAGCTCTAACACAATGGGCCTTATTCTTAGATTCACAGGCCTGGAATAGCAGCGGTCCTTTGATTTACTCTCAATCAGGAGTATATATACCTGAACGCGGTTACTTTTAAAGGCAATCAATATTCGCGAACTCTTATTTTCCAAAAGCTAGAACAATTGTATTATCAGATATACGTGAAGGAACATCATCTCCTAATATTTAACCATTTAAGGACACAAATAATTGTGAAAGTATTCCTTGGGCATAAATTGTGGTTTTGATCTCTCTCTCTTTCACACACACACACACACACACACACACACACACACACACAGAGAGAGAGAGAGAGAGAGAGAGAGAGAGAGAGAGAGAGAGAGAGAGAGAGAGAGAGAGAGAGAGAGAGAGGCATAATATTTTTAAACTGAACATTTGCAATGAGGAAGAGCATTTCTTTTTTTCTTTTTTTTTGTCTTTGTGTAGGGGTATTGAAAGAAATACTAAAGTTAGACTTGGGTTGAATAGTAACTTTTTTGCACTGAGAAAGAAGGGGGGGGCTTGATTGTACATAATCTTGTGCCCAGCGATAGGCCCACGTTTCTAGTATTTTAAGGAGAAATGAGACTCAATGCCCAGTATTGCACCCAAAAGACCTAATCCATCGCAACACCCACAGGCTTAATTCAGTGGCTCCTATGTTAAGTGTCTCAAGGCTGGCGAGAGTTTATGCCCCCCCCCCCAAGAAAAGTCCATCCATAGGACTGACTCCCGACCCAGTCTTTTAGCACAGCCTCGTTCAGATTTCACATGAAGGGCGCGCTAGGCAGAGCTTAGGCAAGCATTTGCTTTGTTTTAAACTGAAAACAATATCAACTTTAACCCCCGGCGCACCGAAAACCATTCCCACGCTGTGCCTTATAGCCGCCTGTACCCCTAACTCTGCTCCCCCAACTTGGAGGACATTAATAGAACTACCGAGGGGCGGGAGGGCCCCCCCCCCCCCACAATGAAGCCTCAGTCATTAGAAAGAGCCGGTCTCACCAGCCTAAGCCTTTGAAATGACCTTTGGCTGGGATAGCAATAACTCACCGCTCAATGAAGAACCAGCTTCGGGAACCCCCTCCAAGACCGGCCCCGAAGCCAGCTCCCAATTTCTCCTCTTAGCCTGAGCCAAAGCCAGCTGTGAGGCAGCCGCCTTCTTCTTCTCCCCTCTCCAACCACTTTCAATTTTATGGGATTTCGGGAAAGCGGAGCTGACCGGCCGTCCCCGATGCTGCAACCTGGATCCCAGGTCCTCCAAGGCCTGGCCTGGCCCAGCCGGTATTTTACAGCACATATATATATATATATTCACAGCATATGTATATATATATATATATTCACGTGGGAGGAGGACGTCAATTTAAGGGCTTTTATTTATTTTTCTCCTTTCGCCCCCCCCCC
>NW_015386644.1:341906-382106 GCF_001527695.2 Protobothrops mucrosquamatus | reverse complement strand
GGAAGGAAGGAAGGAAGGAAGGAAGGAAGGAAGGAAGGAAGGAAGGGAAAGAAAAGGAAGGAAAGAATGGAAGGAATGGAAGGAATGAAAGGAATGGAATGGAATGGAATGGAAGGAAGGAAGGAAGGAAGGGAAGGAAGGAAGGAAGGAAGGAAGGAAGGAAAGGAAGGAAAGGAAGGAAGGGAGATAGTTGAAATTTTAGGTGAAGTTCCCTGCCGGAGGGTCCCCCGTCGCGTAACAAAATGAAATGCCGCTTGCCTTAATTGGATTCAGAGGACTAACTTGTCAGGCCCGGGGCTTGCAGGCCTGAGAGCTAACGGGAAAAGGAAGAGGGCGGGGGAGGGGGAAAGAGATCCGAGGCTGCTGGAGTTTCTGGACGAGACCGGTCCGAAACAGGAACCCGAAGCCCACCGTTTTTATTTAATGCTTTCCTATTGCTTGGCAGCGGTGTTAATGCTTTCGCTAGCATGTGTATATAAGACGAAGGAGGTTATCAGTATCACGAAGTTCGGGCAAACTTCAGATTCCTCGCCAAAAAAAATAACAATAATTCTTGCCTATTGAATTTAGTCTGGCTTGACCTCCGGGTAAATATGTCCGGGGGGACCAAACTTCTTGCGACTTGGCCATAACTTTAAAATCAGTTCCACATCTAAGGGAAACACAGCCTGGCTTCCACAGCGTTGCTCTAGTAGGGAGAGAAGTCGGTTCTGTTGAAAGCACCTATGTCCAGTCCAAAGAAATCTGGCAAGGTTGAATGTCCCTTGCAGTAAAAAGAGTTGGTCGCGGAGCTCGGTAGAAGCGGAAAACGGCTAAATAGCAGCATTTTATACACGCTGCTTGCAAACGGTTTACTTATTAGCCACTTTCCAGCAAAAAAAAAAAGGAGGGACCCCTGTTTGCCATCCTAAGGAAACCTTGTTAGCGAGTCCCGTTGACATCAGCGGGGCTTACCTGCGAGGAGACAGGTAAAAGAGCCGGCTGCCCACCTCATTAGAATCGATGGGAGCAGGTACCTCTCACCTTCCTACCGGTAGATTGTGACTCTTAAACGGTCAAAAAGACACGAAGATCCGTGAACTTTATACACCTCCATTAAAAAAAAAAATAGGGTGGAATAAAGAGAACACGCTTTATCAGCATGCGATTTGATTTATTGAGGGGGGGTGGGGGAGAAACGGAAAGAAACCTGGCAGAATAAACCAAAACAAACCGAAGAAAAGTAATGGGAAGTCGCTGCTTTTTAGAAAGAGTCAGTTCCACAGGCATCCTTTTCATCTGGGGGGGTTTTCAAATAACTTACATAACCTGATCTTGGTTATCCGGTGAACCCCATTATCTGAACCAAGGAGACGTCTGTTTTTTTCCCTCTTTCCTTTTTTTCAAGTAAGACAAATCCTGGTTTCTCCCCCCTCCCCGCCCTCAAATTACCCAAGCCCCAAGTTATTTAGGAGGAATATGGTTATTTAGAAAAGCCTTGAGTTTCCAACAAAGACTCCAGTCCCAGCTTAAATAAGGTGTCCCGGTAGACGACAGACGTTGGACATTCTGCAGTTCCTTGCAGCGGTTCAAGTCCGAAGTGTGGGGAATTAATGCTCATGAAAACTCATGCAATTGCTTACCTGGATCCTTGCTTATTGTAAAGCTGTCCTTCTAGGTCAAAATCTGGAGGTTGGCCGTTTTGAGAATATATCCTTCCTCCTTTGTTCTGGAGACAATAAGGCTCCTAAACCTGATCTTGCGGATTTGCCCAGGCATTTCCATAGACCAGTATTCCCGGTAGAATAAAAACCACTGCTGGAGCTCCAATAAAAGAGAGCGAACGGACCCTGGTTTTGCTGGCTTTCATAATACCGTAGCAATTATATACTTTAAAAAAAAAAGCATTCAGGAACAAGCCCACAAAATAAATTTTTAAAAAAAACAACAACTATGCCAGTTTATCGGTTTCTTTTGTTTGTAAATAATAAGCGATGAGACTCGTTATATGAATATGAATGAATATATATATATGTTATATATATATACTTTATATATATATATATATATTCCGACACCGGAGGAAGCCTTGTATAATAAGAAATACAGGCGCTGCCTTAAAATACGAGCATATTTGTTCACGTGATCCTGAGAGTGGAGATGGTGTTGATTAAGGCTGAAACTTGTCTTCAGCGATCCAGTCCCGAGATCCTTCAGATGGGGGTCTGTGCCATACAGACGGGTTGAGCCCACTGGGTCAAAGGCTCCCCCAGACCTTCCGACAGAGAAAAGGTCTCTTCAGAAAATCTGGTACTTCCATGGCGGTGTCCTTTCACTATCCAGTGCCACGGGGCATCGCAGCATGGACTTCAAGGCTTCTTTGTAAATCCTGATAACATCTGGGTGGTGCGATCCTTCTTAGTCAAGTCTTTCTCGGCTAAGTGATGCAGGGCTGGCAGACCTTGTTGTCTTTTCCGCGATAAATTAAGCCACCAAGGTTAACTTAGTTAAAGTACCTATATAGGACTAACCAGCTTCCTAATCATCACCACCACCACCACCATCATCTGTGAGCAGAAAGACAGGGGGTGGGGGCTCATATAAATGGTACAAGAGGGGCTTCTCCCTCTTGGTTCCACTTAACTTCTGCCTTAAAGCTTCGGGGTGGAAGGGAGGATTTTGCATTGGGTGGTGATCCAGGAAGCCTGGCTTGGCAACACTGGATTCCTAGCCACTCTGTTCGATCTGCTGTAGGGTTGCAAGTCTTCCTCAGACCCACAGAACGGAATCATCCGACTGTTTGCATGCCAGAGTAGAATGAGACTCAGAGACAAACAAATATAAAGTTGGGTTTGGCCAGTCAGAGATAGAATACTACAGTGTTGGCGCTTTCACTATGCATCTATGCATCTATCTCCTTCCTTCCTTCCTTCCTTCCTTCCTTCCTTCTTTCTTTAATTCCTTCCTTCTTTCTTTCTTTAATTCCTTCCTTCTTTCCTTAATTCCTTCCTTCTTTCCTTAATTCCTTCCTTCCTTAATTCATCCCTTCCTTCCTTCTTTCCTTAGTTCCTTCATTCTTTCCTTAATTCCTTAGTTCCTTCCTTCTTTCCTTCCTTCCTTCCTTCCTTCTTTCCTTAATTCCGTCCTTCTTTCATTAGTTCCTTCCTTCTTTCCTTAATTCCTTAGTTCCTTCCTTCTTTCTTTCTTTCCTTCCTTCCTTCCTTCCTTCTTTCCTTAATTCCGTCCTTCTTTCCTTAGTTCCTTCCTTCTTTCCTTAATTCCTTAGTTCCTTCCTTCTTTCCTTCCTTCCTTCCTTCCTTCCTTCTTTCCTTAATTTCTTCCTTCTTTCCTTAGTTCCTTCCTTCTTTCCTTAGTTCCTTCCTTCCTTCCTTCCTTCCTTCTTTCCTTAATTCCTTCCTTCCTTCCTTAATTCCTTCCTTCTTTCCTTAATTCCTTCCTTCTTTCCTTAATTCCTTCCTTCTTTCTCCCTGTCTGGTAAAGCTTGATGATTTGCCTGTACACAAAGCCGGTTTAGACAAAATAATCGCTTTTTGTTGTTCCTACAAAGGATATTATCAACATCTACTATTCATCCCAGCAGAAGGAATGCATCTCTTAGGTCTCTCACACTCTAAAGTTTAACTTTGAAGTTGTGGACTTGCCCAGTCTAATCCAGCATATGCTAAGATTTCTCTAACATCCAAAATCTGACAATTTGACAGAAATGTATGGCTTTTCAGCCATAAATATTTCATTTCACTTATCTACATTATTCTGCTTTCTAAGGGTTGAGCGACTGAGAATAAGGCTGGAGTCCAGACATCAAGGTCCAGAGGAAACTTTTATTCTAGAATTGATCACCTTCTGGAGCCCAATCCAGTCAGCTCTTGGGAAATGGCCTTAGGCACATATTCAGGGGAGTCAGCCCTTTTGATGTGAAGCTTACTTCCCAGAAAGTGGCTTAATAGAATTTTATCCCAATGATCTTAATAGGGAGCTAAGCACAGGAACCAGACTGGAAAGCTCTGAGCCTGTGCATCCCTTTTATAATCCCTTTTATAATCTTTTTAACCTGCCGAAGAATCTTCCAGTATCAGAAATGGAAGGACTCCTCTAAAATTTAACACTTGCGGAAGAGAAAAGCTGTGCGTTTTCTTGTTGCATTTTCCCCATTAGGTAGAGCAGAGCCTGAAAGACCCACCACCAATCAAAGGGAAAAAAGATAAAAGAAGAAATAATAAAAAAAAGACTTGCAAAGATCATTTCGGGAGGAGGGGGGGAAGTAGTAATAAAAGAAATCGCACATGCAGGCCCCTTAGAAATTGTGTTTCAAGCAAACAAACGAGGAGCAAACGAAAGTAAAGCTGCGGATCCTACAAGCCAAGTGTGAAACTGGTCGGAGTGAGAGGAATCCAGTTGGCCAAGATGTGTCTCGAGAAAGGATCTAAGGCTTTTTTCCTTCTAAGCATCTGTTCATAGAGCAATAAAATGGAAAGATTTACAGTCCTTGCAGGGCCTTCTCTGTCTCTCCCTCTCCTTCTGTCTTTCACCCCACCCCTCCATCCTATGCAGGCAAGCCGGTACACACACACACACACACACACACACACACAGAGAGAGAGAGAGAGAGAGAGAGAGAGAGAGAGAGAGAGAGAGAGAGAGAGAGAGAGAGAGAGAGAGAGAGAGAGAGACGAGCATCCTTCCAGGAATTACTTACGATGATTTATAACAACAAACACGGCAATTGTCAAACTGATAAAATATTCTAGGCGATATGCAGGAATCAGCGTTATCATTAAAGGGCCTTCTCCGTTTAGGTTTGGGGTTTCTCTCTCTCTCTCTCTCTCTCTCTCTCTCTCTCTCTCTCTCTCTCTCTCTCTCTCTCTCTCTCTCTCTCTCTCTCTCTCTCTCTCTCTCTCTCCCTCCCTCCCTCCCTCCCTCCCTCCCTCCCTGGTAATTTTGGGTTCTCACTGGGACCAAGGGAGAGAATATGCAACCTGCATGTGTGTGCATTCAGATTGGGAAAGAGCAAATATGTTTCTTAGTCACTAACCCGAAGCAAAATCATTTGTCATATCCGAATAATTGAATTAATGTGTTATTGTTTGAATGTATAATTCATAACACAGGAAACTCCGTCTATGTCCTGACACACAACGGAAGTCATAAAAAGCAACAATCTGAAGAGAAGACAAGAGAAAGGTTTCGAAGGGAGCCTCAATAAAGACTATGCTGTTTACAAAACAGATCTCTCCAAACCAGCGAAAATTTCATCGCTTTGTTCCCAAAACCTTACCACCTAGCAACGCGGAAGCCTTTTTAGTTATTAGATCCGACTACTCTCCCCTCGCCCGCACACAGATATATAGCTATATTAATCAAGCATTTAAAAGTCCCATTTTTTTCCCAAAAAAAAAAGAAGTTATTTCAACACAAAACCACGTGTTTGTTCGTTTGCTTGCTTGTTTACAACAGAGTATCTTTTACAAAAGGAATCAAAAGCTGTTCTGTCTCTCCGGTGGGAATATTTCCCTTTTCAGCTGGGTCCTCCAGATCCTTTTCCAGGTCTGCTTTCCTCCCGGGCACAGAAGCCCTAAAATGAAATATCCGAAACCCACCGGGGCTTTTGTGGACTGATGGAGCCACGCCGGCAGCCTCGCGAGGTGGTGGTGCAGAAGTACCTTTAGAATTCATTATCTCTTAGTTAAAGTCTGCCTTGGGTAAAATTTCGGCTCGATTTTATAGCCTTCCATTATGACGCAAAGCAAAATTTACGACCTTTGCTTGAAAAGAAGTTCAGGCCCTTTCTCACCGTTTCAGAATGGGTAGCAGATGCCCTGACAGCTAATATTGTTCTCCGTTAAGAGAGAAACGACCAGTATTTTCTTTTTTTTCTTTTTTCTTTTTTTACCCCTATTTCTCCCAGCCTTTGGTCAAAAAAAAAAACCCCGTCCTTTCCTCTCTCCCTGTCTCCTCCACCGCCGGTCCCCGGAAGGCTCCGTTTCTTAATCTCACATCATCAAGAGTCAACACATTGGGGCGTCTCGCCCCCCAACACACACACACACACACACACAAACACACACACACACACACGGCCGCCGAGAACAGCGTCGGACTAGGGCAGGGTTACAAATCAGGAAAAGAAGGGCCCCTATTTGTCAAGCATCTGACAGCTAAGTTCATTCAGGATTTCGACATATAAAAGAAAAGAAAGAAAATGTGTACGTACCACAAGCTCCGCTTTCTTTCTTTCTTTTATTAGTGGCAAAATGTATAGCTATTTAGTTTTGTGTTGTTTTGTTTTCCCCCCTTCGGCTTTCGCCGAAGAGCTTTTAGGTGTGCATGGAAAGAGCCCGCGCGCCCCTTTGGATATTATATTCTTGGGATCTCTTCAGTTTTCAAGTCTGATAGAGTCCTTTGCTTGGCAGATTAATGACGACTCCGCGTTTCTTAAGGGACGCGCTGAATTAATTATTTCGCCCATCACGTGGTCAGGACTTGGAGCAAAATCTATTCTTATCATCTTCCTTGGCACTTCAGCAGGGCTGTCTGCCGCGGCTCTTCCAGAGCAAGATGGTTTGGGTCTACACCGTTATATTTAACCCTCTCCTCCTCCTTCTTCCCCGCCAGCCCTCCCCCCCTTCATTACACACACACACACAAGCTCTCTCCTACACACACACACCCACACACACCCACACACGACATCAAGAAGGTTTGGAGAACAGAGCCGTGGCGAGCAGCGCCAGGCTTCCCATTTACTCTACGGGTGGAGGGAGCCTTGTTCTCGGGGCTGCCTTTCCAGCACCTCCGCCTCCGGAGGCCGGGCAAGACGCTCGGGGCAACGGGAGAGGCGCTGCAGCCGAATGGATCAGGAGAACTCCTCGGGGTAAAACGTGCCCTGGAAGGTGCTGGGTGTTGAGGGCCCCCCTGAGACTGCGCCCTCAGCCACTCCTGAATTAAAAAAAAGGGAGGTCAGATTACGCTTCCTCACACACACACACACACACACACACACACACACACACACACACACCCGGTTGGCTGGCTCTTTGGGGTTTGGCCTCCAGCCTTGGCACTCTTCGGGAGAAGACAAGTCAACATGTGCGAGGCGGGCGGGCAGGCGGGCGGGCGAGGGCGGGCTTGGCTGGCGGAATCAAAATAATCTCCGATATAAATACTGTAGTGCCACGGACCTCGTGGAAAGAGAAACGTTGGACTTACGGGCTGTCAGGGGTGTTTTATGGCGGAAGGGAGGCGGGAGTTCTCCCGACAGAAGGGGCTCTAGCAACTTTGCAGCTCTTAAACACTCGGCCACCCGATTGCTGGCGTTGGCCCTTCTGTCTTCCACCCTCCCCCTCCCCCGGGCGCTCTCCAGATGGGTTGGACTGCGAGGCCCATCAGCCACATGTCCAAAGGGCAGATATGAGGGCCATTTCAAACAGCTGAAGAAAGCCAAGCACTGCCGGCGCTCTGCTTTCTCCTTAACCTTCCTTCCTTCCTTCCTTCCTTCCTTCCTTCCTTCCTTCCTTCCTTCCTTCCTTCCTTCCTTCCTTCTTTTCCTTCCTTCCTTCCTTCCTCATGACAAGGAAAGCAGTAGTAGCAGTCTGGCCTCAACTGCTTGGGGGCCCTGGGGCTGCTCTAGACCCGCGTTGCCAAAAGTGGATGGAGCCACCACAGAAACCCAAATGCAATTGAAGTGTCATTAACACTCGATTAACTACAGTTACTTCCCATGATTACTTCCCTGCCTATACCAAGTTCCCCTTTGGGTGCTCATTAACAGTTACAACTTGGGAAACATTTAGCAGAGACTCTATGGGCTGCATCTAAATTTGGAAAGTGACTTGGGCCTGAAGTCTTAGGTTGGGGGCCCTTGCAAAAAAAAAAAAAAAGGCCCGAGTACAAAAGGCCACTGGACATTCTGGGGTTCAACTTTCCTACTATGGCCTCAAGCGCAGCCTTAGGTTACAAACAAGCAAAAATGGTCTCCTTTGTAACCTGAGTGGACAACTCCAGTCAAAGGAGACAACCACTTCCTTTCGGCCCACCACGGCATTCGGATTTTTGAACTCCTTCTACGGAAATGTGGATTCTTGTCCACTTCCTTAGAAAGGTGAAAGTACAAAAAGTGGAAAGTAAAAAATAAAAACAGCAAGGGAGGAGCAATTTCAATTAAATTTAAATTCTATGCTTCTTTTGCCTCAACAGAGTTCTGGATTTAAACAGCCCAAATGTGCAGATAAAGGATTCTGACCTTGGCATGTTTTTAAAATCCAGAAATAAATTTCATTCAAAATGTTGCCTTCTCTTGAATAAAAAAAAAATTAGGAACATGCAGACCCTGCAAAACTGTAGAGGGTAAATTGGAGGTGGGGTGGGGGGGAGAGAAGAGTGATTCTGGAATTTAAAATTATTTACTGAAATGGAGCCACCTGAAATTTCTAGCCTGATTTTGCCCTGAAGAAATGGAAGAAGGGTCTTACATGAGACAGGTCAAGTTTTAACCTCAACCATAAGAACTAATTGATTGTGCAGTACTTGACTGGACAATAGAGAAGTTAGAATATATTAGGAAATGAATAGGCTAGTGTTCACCTTCAGCCTCCAGCTGCAATATTAATAATTTTAAATTTTACTGCAGTGGTTTACTTTATTGATACTACTATTCCAGCCAGAGCTTCTAACATCCTTTAGAAAGAAAAAAAAGGCTATGGATAAGTTTATGATCCATAGCATCCTTCTCTTCATCCTTATAGCCTTGATTCAGATAGTTATTTGAATCATACCCATGCATTTCCCAAATACAATGTTATCCTTTTAACATGGATGTACTGTATATGCATACATGCAGACACAGACCTGCACCAGCAGATGGAAGCCATAATATAAACTTCCCTCAGATTCTAATGCAGATGTTCTAAACACTTCTAAAAGGAGTTGGGACCAAATCACAACTTTCTCTGGAAAGGAACACCCGTTAGATTAAGAGGAGACTGCAAAGTAACAGTTCCTGGATCAGGATTTAGGACAAGTATACATACACAAAATGCCATTAAAAGGTCACCGGAAAAAAAATTCTGAAAGTAAATAATCCTAGTGAAAGTAAATAATGTTGCAGAGTATTTTAAAGCACACCGAAAACTTCCCAGTTGTACAATGGAAATAACTTTGGCTAAATGAGTAATTTCAAACTAAACCGAGAAATATTTCAAAGTACCTTCTCTTTTTTTCCTCCTGACATAGGGAACTCTTGATCCTGGCCATATCTGTTGGTGACTTCGCTCCACTGAACAGAGTGATTTACAACGTGATTCTATGCATGTTTACTCAGAAGGAAGTGCCTTTGGGTTCAGTAGAATTTATTCCCAGGCAAGCAGGAAGAGGACTGCAGCCTCATTTGCAGCTGTAATCTCAAGTAAGTTTACTTAGAAGCATCTGGTCCTGGAATCAGACTTAATTTTAAGTAACTATGCCTAGAACTGAAATGTGAAGTGTGGTTCCATGCAGAACAGCTTGGAATTCTGAAGGCTGAAACTGAACCCTGCAAGGGAGAGTGCATAAAGATGGAGACCTTTGCATATTATTTTGGAAATATGACCTCCTAAAATCAGAGAGACGGGATCCTTAACTAACAATCCCACCCACTCTTTTTCGGCTTGTTCCTTGAAGCATAATTTGAGCATTTTAGATTGAAGACACCATCTTGTCTTTTTTTAAAAAAAACAAAACAAAACAAAAACCATATTTTGACAAGTTTTTTTTTCTAAACACCAGACTTTGACAAGCATCCACCCTCCCTATCCTGGGCAAAAGTCTAGATGCAGAATACCAGTCTTTTTACATTTTGTGTGTGTCTGTGCATCGGAAACTGGGTATGCAAATGATGATACCAAAGCCGTTTGTATAAATAGTTGTTTATTCAGAGGCAGCAAAACATTGGCAAAATCTAGTAAACAGAGATTGTTGGACAATGCAGTTGGACCCAATACGGATGGAAAGAAAATGACTTCAACTTCCATTTGCTGGAGGTACCATCCCAGCTTAACTCACAGCCAGAAGAGTCTCCTTTGCTGTCTCTCCCTCCCAGAAACAGTGAAAAAGGATGGTAGGAAGTAAACAGTGGGCACCCACGTGCATTTTCATTCACATTTTTGACCAAATGTTTACAATGTGGAGCCATCAAATAGAAAACCTTTGAAACTCGGCCACTTTATCATTTCCTTTCAAGGGTGCGCTAACATACATACCACCAAGATTTAAGACTTTAAAAAAAAAAAAAAAGCTCAAAGAGGATTCCCCTGCACTCAAACACACTCTCTCAAGTCAACTTTAGTTTGAACTAAACATTTGTCAAGAAGACATTAACATTACAAAGGACTTGGGCCAGTTCTGTTTTCTTCACACCTTCTGCATCCTCTTCAATTCATGGGTTTGGGGAGGGATGGGCTATACAGTAGAGTAAAATTTGTCCCAACAGCAGCAGTTCCCTTCAGAACCTGTTTACTGGGAAATAGGTGTCACTGTGTGTGGGGAAGATGGGGGCAGCAGCGGGGGGGGGGGGGAGGAATATAGCTTTCCTAGGGTGTTTAATTTTACAGCCTTCCTCACCCTTCATCCTGTTATGCAAAGCAGACTTAAGGGTTTGCGCTAACGGGCCTTTGCTGCGCCCTAATCCTTGGAGTTGACTTCTGAACAAATATGATAGGATTAGGCTTTGGATCTGTGGTCCTAAACAAGATTAAGTTAAAATCTATCTTCACCAAAGTGGGGGGGACTACAACTCCCGGGTTAAGCTATTTGGAGGAGAAACGGTTTTGTGCCCCAAAACCCCCAAAGAAATCTCCCTTGTTCTCGCCTTTCCCAGATTTGCTCCCATGCATTCATACTGAGACCTCTTACTGAGGGAATGCCCCATTAGAATAGAGACTCCAGAAGAAGCAAGATTGAAAAAAAGACTTAGGCTGCTGAAGGCAGTGGGGACTTGCCTGCTAGTAAGTAAGCAAAGGCTTAGGCTGCCAAGGAGCTGAGGCTGCCAATTTCCTGCTCAGGCCAGAACAGGGCTGCAGTAGTGGTTCAAACCAGGCCTAATGTGGACTCTCCCTTCCTCCAGATTCAAACAATTGTGGGATGAGATTTTTGAAAAGGATCCAGAGACAATCCACCCCAGTTAGCAGTTAGGCAGGGTGCTTTCAAAAAAAAGAAGAAAGAAAGAAAGAAAGAAAGAAAGAAAGAAAGAAAGAAAGAAAGAAAGAAAGAAAGAAAGAAAGAAAGAACCTCCGAATTTAGACTTCAAGTGGGTTTGAAGCAGTCTTGTGCTTTGCTAGGCAGCCGAAAAAGGAAGGGGGACTCCTCCAGGTCGAAGAGGTTAAGGGTTTAGAGGTCATTCCTCCAGGCTGCAATACAGGCTAATCGCACAGAAAATTTGTCCTCTGGATGAACCTGTTTCTACAGTTGAGCCGAACTTCAGTTAAAAACAAAAAGGAAGAAAGAAAAAGGGAGCGAGAGAGAGAGAGCAAAGAAACACCTTTTGAGCCTCTCAACGTGGAGGCGTCCTCTTCCCCCTGAATGGACGGGAGGGGGGTGCTTTTTGTCATAGAGACAATGACACAAATGATGCCCAAATATCCATCTTTAATATCATGACGGGCAGATATTCAACAGAAAAACCGGAACGAGCCAGAGCTAGGGGCTGAGCCTGGGACTAAGAGGAGGTTCAGCTCAAAGGGGACAAAGAAAGGGGGTCTGGCACCGAAAGAGAGAGAGAAAGGGAGAGCCCGCTAGGAGATTAATCCTAAAATTTTCCTATCCGCAAACGGTATAATTTAACTACCAGGTTTATTCCCTTAAGATCCACTAACATTAAGTGTGGATCTCTGAGATGTCAATTATTTAGGGGGGGGGGAATGTCCTTTCCTTTCCTTTTCCCTAATATTATTTTTATTGTTTTCCTTTAAATCAAGGGGTGCGCTTAGAAATCAGCCTGCCTGGGGGAAAAAAAGAGAAAAGAAACGAGATGCCTGTGTGTTAGCGTGAGGTTCCTGAATTCAAAACTTTCCCATCCATAGAATTTGAGATTGCGTATTCCATTAAACCTAGCAAATTTACCTTGGAAATAAATAAACCTGCTTAAGCACAAATTGTAAAGGCGAAGGGACTGTGAATTTAATACTTTGAACCCAGAACCTTTCTCCCTGCTTTTCCAACTGAAAACAGGCAGAGGGGAAACATTTGCTTTGTTCCTGTCACAAGATTAGGTTGGAAAGAATAAATGATTTTAAGAGGGGAGGGAGGGAATCTTCCTTTATATCATCATGGTGTGAGCTTAAATTCTTTTGGCAAAACCTGATTTTTTTTTTCAAAGAAGAAAAGAAGAAACAAAGAATAAAAAAAAAAATCTTGCTCGTCAGTGCAAAAGACATGAATTTCTGCCAAAGTTTATCCTCATTTTTGTTCTTCTCTCAGTAAGAGCTGCCCTTATGTTGAAAATCTGTTTAAAATATATCCACCTTCTTGTATATACATCTGAGCCAAAAAAAAAGCACTGATCTTTCCATCCAAACCATAGAATCTACCCTTTCTCTATTTTGTTCTTTTGTTTTTAATGCCAACACAATAAATTAAATCAAAAGAGGCTAGTAAAAAATAGTAATCTAGGATGAACATAAAATAAATTTGAGGGTCACAGATCACGTGGAATATTTATTACACTGGTGGGGGAGAGGCTTGGCTTTTGTGGTTGATTTAATCCACTTTCCCCCCCTCCTCCTTTCCTCCTCCTCCTCCTCCTCCTCCTCTTCCTCTCTTGGATTAAAGTACAAGCCGTGAACAAAAGGGAGCACTTAGTCCATTTCAAATTTTAAAAAATCCCAGGTTCTTTTTTATCTCATCTGAAAAACTGAAAAAAGATTTCCTATGTACAGAAAAGCCTGAAAGGAAAGCAGCAAAGGAAATCAGTTTTCAAAAACAAAATCCAAGCAGCTTGAGAGGGAGAGTAAGATTTGTTTTTACCTCTATTTATATTTTTGGTTTGATTTTTTTTTCTTTTTTCTAACTAACAAATAAATACATAGGCTAACACAATATCACCAACACATGAAAATAACCCGTTTCACTTCATTGTTTAAAGATATTCCTGAAAAGGTAGAGGAATTGGGTAAGCTTTTAATTTAAGGTTGTTTATTGAAAGTATTCAAAGAAATGAAAAGATTGCCTGTTTTCAAGACAGTTTTGGATCTGCCCTGCTCCACAACCTGGAATAATGAAAAAAACAGGCAAAAACAGCTAATCTCAAATACCCAAACCCTTCCGGGTAGATTATAAAGGCAATCCCAAATAGGTTGTCTGCAGTAGCGTCCGGCTGTCTGCTGCCAGGGGAATTTTATTTAAAAATATTAATTTGATTTATTTATGTTTTCCATATATATATAGACAGATAAGATATACAGTATTTCACTTTCTCACCACCTGGAAGCAGAATTTGTTTGTTTGAATGTTTAGGTTGACTTCCGTCACTCCTGTGGTCACTCCTGTGGTCCCCGTAACATTTGTCTCCACTGTCTTAGAAAGCAGGAGGCGACCCATTGGAAAGTTGTAAAGTGTTACACCTTGCTTTCCCTTTCACCAGGATGAGTATCAGTGTCGTTGTGTGCTTGTGAGCGCCTGTATTTGACTGCCTACATCCTGGGCAGCCTAATTCCGAAGCCAACTTTGCTGGGGAAAAAGGCTTGTTTCCAAGTTTTCTATAAAGTGGTCAAATCCGTTTGGTGTTCCTTGGAAACAGTTTGTAAGTGATGGCTGGAGGCGGAGGAGGAACTGGATGTGCGGCCTTTGGTGTTGGGCAATTTGTGGTCTTTTTTCCACTTCATCCTTCGGTTCTGAAACCAGATCTTAATTTGCCGCTCAGAGAGGCACAGCGTATGGGCGATTTCAATCCGGCGCCGCCTGGTCAAGTACCGGTTAAAGTGAAATTCCTTTTCCAGTTCAAGGACTTGCTGCCTGGTGTAAGCTGTGCGAGAGCGCTTTGGTTCTCCTCCTGTGTAGTTTGGATTTACTGAGAGGAGAGAGAAAAAAAATATCAAAGGCAGTTGGTTAACATCCTTGCTGCCCCAAATAATATTTGTAAGTCAATTTTGATGTATTATTATTATTTTTTTCATTAGACTCTACTGGTTCTTTAGGAGCCACTGCAAACTCTTCTATAATGGCTATTACTAGCAGTGGGCTTTTTTCCCCCCCCATTCATTCCTTTCCTCTCTCAGTCACAGAGTAGACTTCAGAAATCCTGTAGCACCTTTTGTGAAAGAGAATCTCCTTCCCTCTCAGGCACCATGGCCAAAGAGGCCTATTTCATCCACCCCCAAAACCTTTATGGCAAGAATAGTGGACAACCTCGATTTCCACCTAACTTTCTCCTGGTGGAATCTGGAAAGGCCTCTTTGGAGGAGGGAGAGAGAGAGGGAGGGAGAGGGAGACACGTGGAGGAGGAGATGGAGAAAAGAAAGGGAGGCTTACCAGAGTTCACGTGGACTTTCTTCATCCAGGGATACACCACGGCTGGCTGCTTGGCTGCTGCTGCTGCTGCTGCTGCTGCTGCGGGTGACCCGTTCGGGCTTTTGAGATTTGGGTGCTGGCTGCAAGTCCTGGGGGCAGTCACTGGGGGCGGGGGGCAGGGCTCCCCTTGCCCGGGGATGGGCCCCGTCAGGCCGGGTTGCTCCTGTCCGTGACCCCGCGCTTGCACCGCCGAGCCTTGGGCATTGCTGCAGCTGTAGGACGGCTGCCCGCTGTAGTTTGGCCGCGCATAGAGTCCCTGGTGCTGGAAATCGGAGTCTTGCGAGGCGCCGTAGTAATCCGAGCCTTGCTCGGCTAGGTAGTTGTTCTGCAAATATTCCTCGCAAGGGGGGAATTTGGGGTCCACATACTTCGAGTTCACCAGATACGAACTCATGGCCATTAATTTCGGAAGAGAGAAAAATTACTAATTTTTCTGGCGCTGTCTTTTTTTTCCCCCTCCTGCCAGAGAGCCCTCCTACTTGCTGTCAACTGAATAAAGTTGGGCTGTCCACGTGACCCGGCTGAGCCAATCGGCAGGCGCGGGGCTTGATCACCGGATTTGGTGTGTACACCGCAATTTCCTCAAATTTCACTAAATAATGGACGGGTAATCGAGGGGACCCGCGTGTTACCCGAGTCGTGTGCGCTGCTTCCCTCCCTCCCTCCCTCCCTCCCGCCCCCGCACATGTTTTGCAAAGGAGATGTGAATCCGTAAAACCCGATGCATCCATTGATGGCCAACCCCAGCAGCGGGGCAACCTCTATCTGCCCCCCCCCACACACACACTTTCTCCCCTCTCCGCCCGCCGGCTGCCCCCGGTGAAGGGTGCCTTTTGTCTCCCCTGCCTTTTCTAACTTTTGGATGCCCTCCCCTACCTCGCAAGGTAAGGCACCGCGAGAAAGGTCCGTTAGTTGCAGGGCAGCCGATGGAAACAAGGAAGGCGAGCCGAGCACTGAACATCGGGGAAAGGGGCAGGAGAATCAGGAGCCAGCATCAAACGCCCGAGCAACAACCGCCTACAATGGACCTGGTTCGCCTTTGTGGCCGGGGGTCAATCAAAAGTTACCCTAGTCTAGATGGGCGGCATACAATTAGGCAATGAGTAACTCGCTTCGGAGTCCTTGTCCCCAGCGTAAAAATCGGTTTGGGTCAAAACGCAACACACAAATCGGCTGGCACAGGAAACTATTCTGAAAGTTTGGAAGTTCAGTTCTCTCTCTCTCTCTCTCTCTCTCTCTCTCTCTCTCTCTCTCTCTCTCTCTGTAAAAACAGTCACAAAAGAGAAACAAAAGCAAACCTACACCTTAAGAAAACCTCTATCTAATAATCAGTTCCTTAGCAGACGACATTTCTGTTACAAAGGTATGATTTTTTTTCCAGAGACATCCGATATTAGTTTGAAAAGAAGGTAGGTAAATTGAAGAGAAAAAAAAAAAACCCTCCGCCAATATCAACATTTTATTCACCTTTTTTGCAAATGGCCGCTGATATGATATCGAAAGCGAAGGTTTTTAACCAGCCGGCAAGTCTTTTTCCAGGTTCTTTGTGCTGTTGGTGTGAGCATGTTTAAGATGGGATGTGCTACCAAAGGACAATTAAAATGCGATGAAGACCGCGGCTCCTGTTCTAGCGTGAGGCAGGCAGGTCTTCTCCCTTTACATCTCCTAACCATGAGCAGAAAAGTGAAGTTTTTGCATCGACCATATATTCCCCTAGAATCGAATCTGTGACTACGTAAATACCACACAAATTCGGTTCTACAGGGTATATATAGACAACGTAACAACATTCTGTTCTTTTCATAAAGGCAGCCACACTGTCCTGTTTGCAGCCCTCTGACTTTCATCCAAGGAATACACACTGGGTTCTGTTGGGGGAAAGACCTGGCGTCATGGGTATGAAGGGAAAGATGTATATAATTTCATAGAAAAACGAATGAACAAAAAAACCCCACAACTGGTGTGACAAGGAACAGCGAGCAGGACATCCAGATTTCTGGATTACAGAGCTGAGCCACTCTAACAGAACCAAGACTCTAGATAGCGTCACATCTGAATCGGGGAAAAGATTTGACAAGTAAATTTCTCTTTGTAAAAAAAAAAAAAAGAGAGAGGAAGGTATTCAAAATAATAAATAAATCATCTTTCATCATCAAAGAAAAGGTGTTGTACAAAGGGAGAATCACTAACAAGAAAAACAGGTATTTAGCTTTGTTTTTAATAATTCGGGGGAGTGTGTATTTTTAAAGATTCCATTAGTCTCTTAAAAGCAGAAATCATCTGTTTAAAATAGATATATACTTATATGGGCAACAAAAGCCCTGTCTTCTAGCTTTCAGACAGTTGCATTTATGCCAAGGGCAGGGCCGGAGGTCACCCTAAACCATTTACAAACATATCCCAGCATTTCATTATTTCTAGTTTGTCGACAGCAGCACGCTTGAGTCCAAAAGTTCATGCATTGTGGCTGACCCATTTCTAAGTGCTGTCTTGCAGTCAATCTCCCTTTAGTCCTCTCTCTGGTTTGGCTATTCAAAATAATATAAAATAAAACAAATATCAGGATATGTTTGTGTATCTGTGATCAGTAAGCTTAAAGGACTGCTCTGTTTTCTTGTCTTGTGTTGAATTGTGAGGCAGAGCATTTTTTGTATCCAAAGATGATTTTTCTCCCTGCGGAAACAGAATTGAACTTAACAAATTTCTGAGTCCGTATCTATTTCCAGAGTTGGCTGAAAATGCATTTTAGAGGAAAATCAGTGGCTCCTCCTACCCCTAACCCTTTTTGCCTATTTAGTTAAAAATACTGAAATGTACTCAAGTAGCCAATTCTTTGAACGTTATATGTGTGTGTGGTTTTGGGGCACAAGAGAGGCCACACCTTGGAAAGATCAGGTAGAAATCACCTAAAGAAGCAAAAAAAAGATATTGCTCCAATATTTTGTGCAATAGCACAGATTTTCATATTTGTTAGACGCTGTGACCTGCGTTTCACCTTATTGCACGACTTGCTCAGACAGGTCAAAGCCAAAGAGTTATTGATGGACAAAAGCGTTAAATATTCACCTCCTCTGCTTAACTGCCCCTACAAATTCTTTTGATCCACCAGTCCTTTTTGTATGCTGGTTCATAATCAGTATGCTAACACTAAGTTTAAGAAAGACTTTTTTAAAAAAAAAAAAAAAGAAAGGGAAAGACAGCCAGAATGAAAAGGAGGTTTAATTTTTTTAAAAAGAGTTATAGGGCTAGAAAACTGATCCCAAAACAAGGGCAAAGCATACAGAGGTTTTATCTAGAGAAGAAAATGCAATCAATGGTTTAGAGCTCTCAAAGGAATCCACAAAGGTAGAGATACACAATACATCCGTTTGAATTTTAAAAGCAATAAGGTAAGTTTTTAAAAATCAAGAATGTGTGTGAAAGGGGGAGTCATAGCCAGCCACTTTAAAGAATTATGTTTAAAAGCTGATTATTATAATGAGCTAATGTGTTTCTTTTTCCAAACAAAAAGCAATGCATTGTAATTCTCAGTAGTTCAATTAACAGATTAACTCATTATGCCTCAAACCTCTGCAACATTTAAGCAACCTCAACTTTGGTTTCCTTTCCATTCACTTTCCCCCCCACACCTTTCCCTTTATTTTGGCCTCACTTTTTTCTCTTCCCCTGTCTCTCTCTCCTTTATTTCTTAAAACAGATCCATCTTTTTCTCCTGTTCTTTGTTCCTCCACGCTGAATGACAATTAACCAATTTTCCCTAAATTCATCCACCAATAATATCACCTTTCCTCTTATAGTTCATCATCCTATTGCAAAAACACTTCATTTAATCGGGTTAGCATTTAATTTCAATATTTTAGACTGCATTACATCATCATGCTTCCGATTCCAAGCATAGCGGCTAGGCATAGAGGTTTTCATTGAAACCAATGGGCCCTATTTCCAGATATATGTCTTCAAGCTAAAGAAATATTCCCAGGTACCTTTAGAGCCGGTTATTTCCTTAGACAACCCCTTAGACAACCCCAAAGGCTGAGTGTACAGTGTATTTTGAAGCCAACAAACATCCCAGCCCATTTCTAACAAGGTTTGTAAAGGGAGACACCATATAGCTTGAGCCAGTTAAAATGCTAATCCTGATCATTAGCTGGAAAATATTGATGAGCGGCAGATTATGACACCTTACACCTGTGAAGCCTTGAAAATTACCTCCCTAGAAACTGAGATCACCATTTGGAGCGATCTATCATCACAGAGATGGAGAAGGATGGAAGAAAGCAAACTGATCACACACACCCCACCCCAAACTCTCAAGTACAACTAACTTTAGAGATACATTTCATGAGCACAGCAAAGGTGAATTCATTTCTTTGTATCAGCAAAATGTGCAAAGCAATATTTGGAAAACCAACAGGTTTAGCAAAAAGGAAGAGTTCACTTACTGGAGCTGTCTTTCCATTGTCCCGAACCTGTTGCAATTAAAAAAAAGAGAGAGAAAGAGGGTGAAGAAATCCTCTTGAATTGTGCTGTATTTCATCTGCTTCTGTTATTGACAATTTAGAAAATTTAGTAGCTTACAACTCTCCAGAAGTATTCTTGAACAATGTTGAGATCACAGGGGCAAGAAATTAGCACACCTTGTGCTTTGTCCTGATTTTTCAAAAGGCGTAAGTAAAGAGGACAGCCAAGTGAGATTTTTAAAAATAAAACACATCTGTAAAATTCAGTGAGAGTCATAGCAGTCCTGCTTTCTTTCCAAGGAGCACAGGACAATTTTTCCTTAAAACCATTACAATTGTAGAGAATTCCTGAAGACCCATAATCATCTATTATCTTTCAATCCTCGCTGGAAAGAATGTTATTCACATAAGTTAGAGCAAGATGCTTATTTAAACGCATCTTGTTAAGGATCTTGTCTTTCATCAATTCTATGTTCTCTCCCACTCATTATTTAGAGACAATACATCAAAAAATGAACAAATTATTTCTTTTCTTTTCTTTTTTTTAAAAATCCCTTTATAACTTTTCATCCTTTTGTTTGCATTATTCCTGTAGAGGGTTATAAAAACGCAGAGACACATTTAAGTGGGTAGCAACAATTGCGCAGCAGTAACTTTTTATCTCAAGGGATCCCGTCTCTCTTCCCACTCCTCCGGTTTACTTCCAGAATAACAGGCCAGCTTCTTGAATTGATGAAAATAAAAGAGTTGGTAATTATCCACGAGCTTTGTCCAACGAAAGCGACAACAATAATAGCAAACGGAGCAATAAAAAAACAACAACCGCGTGACTGTGAGCTATCAATTGAGCTGTATCTAGTTTTTAACGGGAACAAATCTGATCCCGTCACTTCTTCGTGATTCTTGTATTCTACCATTTCAGCGAATAGACCTGCCCGCATCCACACGCACGCTTCCAGACAAAAATCCTGCTTCTGTCTAGGGGGAAGGAGAAGAGACTTACTGTAAGCTTTCCCAGAGGGAAGAGGAATGGAGAAAAGGGTCTCCTTGGAGTTAAGTTTCAGTCAGAGGACTCCTGCTTAAACACTCTTTCTGTCACTGCTGCTTCCAGGAACGAAAGCATCTGCACTTGTATGCTCTTAAACTAATTTATGGTGGGAATTATATTTTGGCTTGTCAACTCTCAAGCCATAAAACAAAGTTTATTGGAATCACGTGCTCCGAAAGAGCCACTTAGGACTTATCTCGACGGAACAATAAATAACCTCCAGCTTTAAACTTTTATTCACTTAAATAAAGAGAGCCTACAAGAAGAAGTAGAAGAAAAAGATCAAGAGACGGAGGGAGGGAGGGGGGAGGGAAGGAGGGACGGAGTGGGTCGTTCCAAATTTAAACCGTTTAAAATAGCAAGGATCGCCGGGTGTGTTTGTGTACGTGTATATGCACGTTTAGGCCAGGATTTTAAAATAATTGCTTGGCAGAAGAAAGCGGCCAAAATGGTGGCTGTCTAGCTCTTGAGGAAAAGTACGTGTAAATTTCCTTGCAAGTGAGTATCTATTGCAGGTTTATTTGGATGAATATGCTTTAGAGGGAAAATGGGAGGAAAAGGGAGGGAGGATTTTTTTTTATAAGTCCACCGCATTTGTGAAACCTTCCCATCCCACTCCCTACAACCATCCCATAGACCAGGGGTCTTCAAACTTGGCCCTTTTATGACTTGTGAACTGCAACTCCCAGAATTCCTCAGCCAGGCATGCTGGCTGAGGAATTCTGGGAGTTGAAGTCCACAAGTCATAAAAGGGCCAAGTTTGAAGACCCCTGCCACAAACTTTTCAGCTCAAGGCTTCTACTCACATATTATGGTGGGGCAACCATCCATTAAGGCTCATGAGTTTGTTTATTGAAACATTTAATGCTGGGCCCAGAAATGGTTTGTGGTTCTTTCATCCTGGGGCATAAGGTTTTCTGTCAGTTAAGCAACTAGCAGAAGTGGGTCTCTTGGAAGAAAATGGGAAGAGGTGGGCTTGAAATCTGCAAGAAACTGAGGCAGTATATTTCTGAATTGGGGGTGGGGGTGGATTTAAACCAGTTAAATATAGACCACCACTTGGGTGCTTCCAAGAGGATGTTGTTCTCAGAGGCAGAAAGCTGGGTGAACTTTTCTGAACTTCTCTAGCAGAACAAGTAGGAAGACCATGCAAGATTGGTTAAAAAAAAAAAAGCAAAAGGGTCAGGACTGTTCCTGTCTCCTTCCTCTGTCAGAAAACTTGGGAGAGCTGATGCTTTGGGGAGGGCTGTAAAACAATAAAAAGTCTAGTGGGGAGGAAAAGTGGGAAGATGTTGAACGAAATGGAGGTTGGCAGGAAACCAAAGTGAACTTTAAAGGAAAGGAGAGCACAGGAAGTTACAGGTCCTTCAGAAAGACTTGCTTTAGCATGAAAAGCTTCACAAATTCTCCAACTGGACAAGGCAATATTTGTGGGTGGAATAAGTTTAGTAATCCTGTCCCAGAATGAAACAGAACAGGACAAATATGCTTTGCCACTGGAAAAGGAGTAGGCCAAAAAGATTGATTGGAAATGGTTTCCAGGGGCTTCCTCTTCCCATTGTTGCCTTGAGAACTCATCCCAAGATCCCAACATTAGATTAGGTACAACCCCACCTCCTAATGTAGACACAGTGCCATCCCTCAACTGGCTTTTAGTTCTGCAGGAGGTATTCTGCATCATTAAGGGGAGCACAATGGTAATGACACCTTCAAGGTCCAAGGATTATTATTATTATTTTGAATATATATTTTTTAAAAGATTGGTCTGGCCAGCATCAGCATGGGGAACTCTTCAAAAGTGTGTGGTCATTTCTTTAATCTTCCTCAACAGGCCACTCCTCATATATATGGGACTACAGTTCTTACCATCCCTAACTCCAGGTTTGATTGTTGAGTAGTAGTCCAATATATTCAAAGAGACCCTGTTTAGAAGTAAGCTCTCTTAAAAGTAAGCTCTCCTTTCTTGCAGGGCTTCCAAAATGAATGGGTCCAAAATTAATCACAGATTTCAGTGGGTCTGCTTTAAGTATGACTTAGTCTGAAAGCTGTGATATATAGAACCTACATTTACCTCTGGATCCATCTGTATTCCAATTTAGTTTATTCCATTCCATTTTTTGGGGTCTTTTTGAAACAGAAAAGTTCACAGCCTCATCTGTTAAGTCCAATTTTATTTTATGAGATGTCTTAAGGAACACCATGAAACAAATGGTCAGAAGTTGGAAAAGGCAGTTTCTCATGATATTATTGTAATTTCTAGTAATAAGATAATACCAGTCAAAAAGAAAACTCCATTCTTTGTTTCTGTCTCTCTTTCCCTTTCTCTATTGTTAGATGGAAGGAAGGCTCAAGAAAAGGAGGACTTCTGTACCCAACGTATGCCTACCACCTGGAATGAAATCCCTGTAAGATTTATTCCTGCAGAAGGGAATGGAAACAGAGACCATTGGATCTATCAAAATGAATGAGACTTGCTTCCAAATAAGGGAAGTAGAGGAATATAGATTTAGAGATTGGTCTGCTTGGGTTGGGCTGGAAGAATTAAAATGCGCTGGGCTGAGAGAAAGCAGTTGGCCTGAAGTCACCTAACCACCTTTCTACAGTTTATTGACTGAATAGATTTATTGCCATCAGCCTATTTTATTACATAGTTTGGGCATAAGAGTTCTGATCTGAATTCAAGCCATGATAGAGAAATACCATGGCACGGAGATTGGCTTCCCACCTGTATTTTGTCCATATTTATGTACTTCAGCTCTGCTGTAAGCCAAAATATTTGGAGGACACCTCGTTAACACAAAAATTCAAAAAGCAAAGAGCCAAATGAAATGAAAATAATAGAGTTGAATTTGATCTCATTTGATAAAGTCAAGCCACCGAAGTCAATGTCTCTTCAGCTGATCTTTTGAATGAGGCTAGGTAAATCTTAAGATTTACACTACTTTGATACCACTGACTTCAATAAGATTTGTCCAAATTTTTGGAACACTTTCCCAGCTTAAATCCTGCAAATGGAGTTTTACACACCCTCTCACTATGGACAAGACCTCAAAGTGGGAGATCACACGGCCTTTATGTTCCTTGATTCCATAACACAGATTGTGGTCGCGTGGTTTTTTTAATCTCGAAAAACTGGTTCCCATATATCAATTCCCATATATGAGATACAGGAAATTTTCTACTGCAGGTTCCAAAATCCCTTTCGTGGGAACTTTGAGGAAGGATTTTTTGAGATTCTTAGGGAGGAAACACATCAAAGCTTCAGTGTAAATCCCAAATAGGTTCAGTTCAGTTCAGAGTACAAAACAAGCCTACAAACTTTATTTTCAGGAAAGAAACAGAAGATGAAAAGTAGATTTGTGGCCTTTCAATCATTGCTCCCCCAGTCTCTTAAATACAGTCTTTGGGCACCAAAAATTAACATTGTGCCTTAATAAAATGGCAAACCTAGCTATTTATCACCCCAAACACTTTAACTGTGTTATTAAATCACAAAATAGTTCTGAAAACCAAAGTTTAATTCTGGGGGGTATACTCTCATCTTTAAATGGATTGTAAACTTCCACAACTGGCCTCTCTTAAGTAACCCAGCTTCTGCTTGCTTTGAGTGCTTAGGAATTGGATTGTTACTGCAAACATCCCTCCTTAATTGGAATTATAGTATTATAATCTAGTAGGAGGTGAAGGACATCTGTGTAGTTCTGGAAAGCCTGAACTACAGAGATGAACCATCATGGATCTTCATTAGGACATTTATCAAATGAGTGGCAAGCATTTGGTAAAGGCGATTTCAGTCCCATGGAAAATCTGCCTAAGTTGCTTCTGGTATGCTCCAGATTGCCATTAAATGTTAAGTTAAGACTAAAAAGATGTCTGCCCTTTATTAACAATTGTCTCTATCTATGTGGGAGCACCCTTGATAATAATAACATAATATAATATAATATAATATAATATAATATAATATAATATAATATAATATAATATAATATAATATAATATAATATAATAATAAATATAATACATATAATAAATATATTATATTATATTATATTATATTATATTATATTATATTATATTATATTATATTATATTATATTATATTATATTATATTATATTATATTATATTAAATATGAACTAATATAAGATAATCAACTTCCTACAGATCTACATCAAGATTGAAATTTATAATCTTTCTGTCTGACATCCAGTATCTTTGATGCACAAACATTTATGTGTAGTAAGAAGTATGGTACTTGTGAGTTTCTATCTGTCTGTAATCAAATTGCCCATGTGTCTTTTTTCCAACAGTGATAAATAGGTCAACAAGAATCCTGATGCTTTATAAGGATGCAAAATCAGTGTCAGACAGTGGCTAAAAGGCACATGATAGATATTTAGAATGCTTCTGAAGGCTTCATGTAAAGCTACTCGAAAGCAGTTTACTCTTTGATTGGAGCGAGATGTCATCACCGTCAACCACCTCCTGTAAAGATAGCACCCAGGGCAGGACAAAGTCTTTTGTCCTGAGGCAGAAATCCCACAAGAATCTTTCTCATTTGCCATCAATAAAACCTAAATAGCAATAGCACTTAGACTTAATATACCACTTCATAGCGCTTTGAGCATTTTACAATGTCAGCCTATTGTCCCCAACAACCTGGGTCCTCATTTTACTGAACTTGGAAGGATGGAAGGCTGACTCAAACTTGAGCCACATCAGGATCGAATTCCAGACTGTGAACAGAGTTTACCTGCAATACTGCATTCTAACCACTGTGCCACTCATCACCTTATTAAAACTGTAATAAGGGCAATTAAAGTTAAACAGTTTTTGAAATGGACTGTCCTTTTATAAGAAACTCTTCCCCCTAATCTCAGATATGCCCTGAGTTATTGTCCTAGTTAGGAAGATGCACTCTATATATATTTGGAGAACCTATTTAATCTGCCCCTGACCTTTGGCATAGCAATGTAAGTCCAGAGTCCAAACCTTGGAGTAGGTATTACATAGATCAGGAATGTTCAACCTGGACAGATTTAAGACTAAGCATGGCTGGCTGGAAAATTCTGGGAGTTGAATTACACAAGACGTAAAGTTGCCAAGGGTGGACACCCCTGATCTATGTAATACATATTCCAAGGTTTCAAAGGACACATGAAATCATTACAAGTTGGGTCTGTGTTTTCTCAAAAAAGTTATTAAACCTGTCAAAAAAGGACAGTATTTTCATCTGCTTTTTCTTTTTCTTTTAATGTTATCTTAAATTAAAACCAAAGCCATTTATTAAGCTGTAACCAGAATTTCAGGAATCAGAATTTTTACAGAACAGACTAAATGTGTTTATAGTTAAGAACAGCTTTTCAAATCTGGTGCTCTCAAAATCTATTGAACTGCAAGCTCCATCGTCCCAGACTCCATGACCATGTTAACTGAGAAGATGGGGATTGTAATTCAACACTTGAGGATGATGCCAGATCAGGGAAGGCCAATCTGGAGCAATGACTAGGATTGGAAGAACCAGGTGTAGATTTATTTTCACAATCATTTACTGGGTGACCTTGGGCCATATAACCTCTTAAGCCATATCTCCATGACCCAATTAAAGCACCAGCCACATCTTTTGGTGCAGAAGCAAAACAACCCCAATATAACACTGATTTCTACATCAGGGGTTCTCGATTGCAACTTTAAGCCATGTGGGCTTCAGCTCCCAGAATTTCCCAGCTAGCCATGTTGAAGCCCACAGGTCTTAAAGTTGCCAAGATTGGGGATCCCTGGTCTACATCATCAATCCCCATATAGCCTGTTTTGTGTTTGTTGTGACTCAGTGCCCAATGGCATTATCCAGTTTGTAGGAGTGCGTGTGGGCATGTTTTCTTTTCTAGTTTTTCTGCTCTCTGCCGGGAGCACATCCCAAGTAGAGGGAATCCATCCATCAATTGGGCTATTGTGGCAGATGGGGACTGGATCTAAGGCTATTCTGCAATACTTCGACGTTGGAACTTGGTCTAGACCTTTTTTAAGAGTGGTTGATGTCCCTCTCTTCCCATGTCCCATTTGGGCATCTTGCCCATTGAAAGGAATGCAAAATTAAGAAACACAAGAAGATGGCCCCCAATCGTTATGAGTAAACTCTAGAGTATTGTTATTATTAATAGTTTATTTTAATGGATTTTTTGTTAGTTTTAATTAGATGATATTATTGTTATTTTTAATATTAGTATGGTATTGTTTAATATTTAGGTTATGAATATGTTTATTATTGTGTTTAACTTTAATTTGTTTAAATTTGTGTTAAAGGGGAGTTAAAGCGTATTATGGACTTGGTTATTTTAATAGTTGGTTAATGTTAGATAGATTTTGATTATTTTATTTGTAACCCTGTGTTCAGCTCTGGGAAGTGGGGGAGGGGGAGGGTGGGGTTTTGGGGTGGGTATGGGGTTTATACTGTAATCTTTATAAAACTTTTAATAAAAAAAAAGAAGATGGCCCCAATCATAAACAAGTGCTTAAAATTTTTTTAATACTTACTGAGCATCACTAAACAATTCTATTTAACAGAGGTATAATTAGACACACTTGGAGAGAAAAACAGCTCCAGAAGAGAGACCGCCAAGCTGCAAGGTGACACTGTACTTTATTTTTTTTTCAGGGGGAAGTGAATGAAGCTGGCAAATTATCTATAAAATATGGTCATCATTATTTTCAGGATATGGTTAGAAGACAAAGGTGGCCTGATACAATTGTCTTGATTCCATTTTAGAGCTGCGAAAAGTTGCACAAATTACTGTATATCCTCTTCCTAAATTGAATAGGAAAGGAGTTCTGCTGCTTCCCTTCTACTTTGCTGGAAGCCCAGAGAGAAACTGATTTCAAAAACAGGTAGGTCTAATAGGAAGCACAGCACTAGCAGAGAGGACAAGATCTGGAAAAGAAATAGCTGCTGTGGAGGCTGGCTAAGCCTAAAAGAGAGAGCTTGTGCCTATATAGCTACTAATACATCTATACATATACTTACGGTAGGTCACCTGACCTCATGTCCAGAGTGACAGTGTATCTTAGATTTTGTCCATATTGACGCTGTGACATGACTATCACTCTTTTCTCCATTTAGATAGGCATCAGAGCCATGGTGGTGCAATGGTTAGAATGCAGCATTGCAGGCTAATTTTGCTGACTGCCAGCTGCCAGCAGTTCGGCAGTTCAAGTCTCACCAACTCAAGGTTGACTCAGCCTTCCATCCTTCCGAGTTGGGTAAAATGGTTACTCAAGATTGTTGGGGGGCAATATGCTGCCTCTAAACCGCTTAGAGAAGGCTGTGAAGCGGTGTATAAGTCTAAATGCTATTGCTATTGCTATCATGTTACCTCGAGAACCAGTTGTCTTCTTGATTGAGTCCCTTGCTGTCTCTAGCATATGAATTGAATAGCTTCACAGTTGTTGTTGTTTTTTAATTCTGTCTTGATCCACCCAGCCGCATCAGAGTCCAAAGTTGTGTAACTACTGTTACCTTGGGAAAATTAGGTGACTTGCTGCATGCATGACAGAAGTATGTTTGGGCCTGTTGATAAGTATGGATGTGATTGTTCCTTGGGTCACAGGCCAATTCTCTCCTAGCATTTACCCTCTCATTCCTGGCTTTCCTGAGTTCCTTTTATATCCATCAGCTTCCTTGCTATGTTTGAAACCAATTTCTCTCTAGACTTCCAAAAATGGGAAGAGTGAACAGAACTCTACCTGGAGACTGTTTTGATGCTACACAATTACATTTTAAAAATCTGTACAAACTAATTTATGTTTGGGAGCCAGGTTTTCATGGGTTACTTCTCTTGACATGGGTTACTTTTAAATCTGCAAGATGACCAGCTGGCTTATGGAAAGATGAGGCAGGAGGGCAGATAAATTAATTAAAAAAAAACACAGAATCCCAATTTGAAGAGTTGCACAACAACATTAGTTGTCACCCAAAATTGTGTAGCTGTACAATAAATTCAGATTGGCTTCATTTATTTTGTAACGTGCACACTAGGTTTTCCCACTGGCTGTATGGAAGAAAGCATAGTACAGTGGTGGCGAACCTATGGCACGGCTGCCAGAGGTGGCACTCGGAGCCCTCTCTGTGGGCACACGTGCCGTTGCCCCAGCCTCGCCTCCCCCTGCGACCCCCTCCTCCCCAGCAGCCCCCCTGAAGGAGAGTCGCCCCTGAGCGTGGCCCACCCAGAGCAGCGCAGCCAAGGACATGGCAGCCAGGCAGCATAGACAAGACTGTGTCCTCACACCCCATCGTGCACAGTTGATGCTGCAGGGCGCAGGCAGAGGGCATGACCGCCATAGCGCTGCTGGGCTGCCTGGACGATCTGCGGCAGGCCCTGGAGGTGGTGAGTGGTCCTGCGGGCAGGCGGGGTGGGGAATCGGGGGTGGGGCAGGGGCGGGGCAGGGGTGGAGTGGGGGCGGGGCCAGTTTTTGGGCACTTGGTCTCTAAAAGGTTTGCCATCACTGGCATAGTAGAAAAGCCAGATGAGAAAACCACTTAGACAGTCTATAAGGACCAGTACTTTTGCACATCTGGGTAGTAACAGGGCAGGCAGAAGTCAGAGGTACAGTCAAGGACAGATAGGGATGTTCTATTTGGAGGTCCCCTTTTATGCTGATATTAGTTTGAATATCCACAAAGAAGGGTGGGTGGCGCTTGAAATCTGAAATAGGAACATGACCAACTATTGTAGGCAGTAGGGTGCATTTATTCTAGTGCACAAAATAAAAATATAAACTGTTTCAATCATGGTCTGAGCTAAGATGAGGCTGCATCAGATGTTCCAGTTGTCAGGGCAAATGAACAAAAGATCTTAGCCTAATCCAGGGGTAGTCAACCTTGGCTCTTTTATGACTCGTGGACTTCAATTCCCAGAATTCCTGAGCCAGCTTAGCTGGCTCAGGAATTCTGGGAGTTGAAGTCCACGAGTCATAAAAGAGCCAAGGTTGATTACCCCTGGCCTAATCTATATCCCTGGATTGTTCTGCAAGGGATGGATGGTGGGAGGGAGGGAGGGAGGGAGGGAAGGAGGGGTTTTCCAATTGCAGAGAATGGCAATCTAATTCAGAAACTTCCTATGGAAGGCACGATGAATGGTATTTGGAAACAGATTACAAGGGTTGCACTAAACAAAATAACACTTGCATTGGATCATGGTGGAGATGGCGTACTCAATGACCTGTTTATTTCTCAAAACATCAAGGCCTAAAAAGAGGGCTCAGGTCCTTTGTAGTAATCCCCACGTTTCAGGATAAATGCCTCCCATGGAAATTACAGACAGTTTAATATTCCAAAATCATACAGGAAGGAAATAAAGCAAATGGGCTAGAGGAACAGCTGGTGTGGCTTTTCATTAATGTGGTCAGGAACGCATCATTAGTAAGGGGAAGCAGGATGTTCTCAGGTGAAAAATGGGAGAGTTTTTTTTTTAAAGGGCTCTGTTCAAAGCAATTGGAAGGTCTTCCCAAGAAGGTAAAAGCATGGGACAGAGCCTTTCCAGCAGGGAAGCCAAGCTCATACATAGTCCTTTGATCAAGAGACTAAGTCAAAATCATGTTGATAAACTGATATACCAAATATTTGGGAAGCAAAATCTAGAAAGAGAAAATATAGGGCCACTTTTTCTCTTGTTAAAGGTAAGTATTTTTCCCACCACGGGGGACCTCAAGATCTTTGAACTGCAACTCATCCATCCTGGAAAATGTGATTGATGTTCACCTGGAAAAGGCTGGCTCCAATATATCTGGAGAACACTGTTAAGGGGGACTGTAATATTTTCTTGGGAAAAAGTCCAATTGCTTCCTGTGTTCCATGCTTTTGGATCTCCTCCTACTGGGAAATCTGTTGATCATCCTTTCTGGGGCTGAAGTAAAGACATCAAAAGTCTTCATACTTAAATTTATATTATTGCATTCTTTTTTATATACTCACCCATCCACCTACTTTTAACATTTTCATGTTATCTTAGATAGATACCCATTTACCATGTACACCGAAACTGCCTATTAAATATAAAGACTTAAATATAAAGACTCGCCAGAGTAAGGTTCAATTTCTGGTGATTCCATGGGTCCAGGTAGGGTGTTTTTAAGGCAATGTCATAGAAGTGGTTGCCATTGTATCTTCCAGGAACTTTTTTCAGCTTGCCAGTTTAACCTAAATTTTCTGGTGGTCTCCTATCCAACTAGTATCCAGTCCTGCTGAAGTTGCCTTTCTTTCGATCTATCCTATTTTTAAGGAAATCCCAACTAATTCACTGAAATAAACATCAGTTGGTTAGTTGGGGTTTTCTTAAAAAATAGGACCTTCCTTTCTACCTTACGTAGGACCTTCCTGACAACTGTGATGAACTGGAACAAAATTTTGTTTGTATCCATGAGGTTTTTACCTTGATCTTTGATCAAAAGCAGGAAATACGTCATGGGCTTTTGTAGCCAATTGTATGGTTAGAAACAGCTAACTTTTACAAAGCTCTTGGTCATTCCAAGAACTAGGAATTAGCTCAGGGAGAAACTGGCAAACTACTCATACTTGACATAAATATTTCTTCCTTTTGGTCAGCGAAATTAAAACCCGGAACTTCTTGAAGACACCAAACTGAAGGCGGTTTGTTTATTGGTTTCTATTCACAGCAAGCTTCTTCCCTTATGCTGCCCAGCCATCTTCTTCCAGCCTGATGCTCCAGATATGTTTCATAGCAAGTTCTAAATTCACTGACTAGCAGTAGATGATTGGAGTTCAGCCCAACTCATGTGGAAGGTAACCAATTTTGAGAAAAAGCATTCAAAAAGAATTCTTCCATCATAAGAAATCAGAGATAATAAAACTCCGATCGTGGTATTTTCACTTGGCTGTCAAAAAGATAGGTACAGTAAATAAAATGGTGAACCTGGCTTCCCCATTGACTTGGCTTGTCAGAAGGTCACAAAAGGGGATCACATGACCCCGAGACACTGCGACCGTCATAAACAGGAGCCAGTTGCCAAGCATCTGAATTTTGATCACTCTGAATTTTGGGGCTGTTTGCAATGGTCCTAAGTGCGAAAAACAGTCATGGATCCTGATTCACTTAATTGCCGTATCACTAACTTAACAATTGCAGGGATTCGCTTATCAACTGTGGCAAGAAAAGTCATAAAACTCACTTAATAGATGTCTCGCTTAGCAACAGAAATGTTGGGCTCAATTGTGGTTGTAAATCAAGGGCTACTTGTAGGGTTAGGGTACCAAGCTAGAGACCAGGAGACCATGACTTCTAGTCCTACTTTTGGCACAAAGCCAGCTGGGTGACCTTGGGCCGGTCACTCTCTCTCAGCCCTAGGAAGTAGACAATGGCAAACCATTTCTGAAACCTTGTCAAGAAAACTACAATTCCTGCAGTTGCTAGGAGTCAATATTGACTTAAAGACACCAAAAAAAAGTGTTTTGTAAGAAATCAAAAGATTGCCCAAATGCCAACAATTTAACAATTGTCTGGTTAATGTTAGAATCCTAGATAAACTCAGATGCATAACGTTTCATGGAGATAAGAAAATGTTTACCTTTGTTTTCTTACACCTGTATGGCATCTCAACATCCTAGAAAAATAAAAATTAAATCACGCAAATCCAAACTGTCTTTCTGTGATCTCAGTGAATCCGTATGGGCTGTCTAATTCTAGGTACAGTATTCTAAAGACATATGGAAACCATGATGTGGATAGAAATTAGACATTTGATAGGAGGGCAGTGAACTATCCGTCTCACCTGTGACAGTTACTTACTAGCAAAAAGGAAGTGGTGAAATGAGAGGTTGACTTTAGTAGTGGCGAAGTTCAAGCCAGGGCAAGTACTTGTGTCATGACAGTGGAAGATGAACCTTGAAAAAGTCAGTGAATGGGAACTGGGGCAGGAAGACAGACAGGAAGGAGGGAAAGTTAGGCTAGCAATTTGCTTTTATCACCTTCTTTTGTGCAGGTTCTGCACCACTGCCCCAGTGATGATTGTGGCAAAAGACAAGCTTTTTAAGAAGAATGACTGCTACTTCCAATCAAAGGGACAACATCAAAGTCCAGGCAGATTATGATCCCCAGAGTAACTAGCTGTGACCACTTGTTTGCCATTATACAAAGGGGCACTCATCTATACAGCCACATTAAACAGGCTGTACTTGAGAACTAAGAAGGATAGCTGGGGGCAGTTTAAACGGTACTGATCTAGTTAAGATCTGGAAATACAGTATGATTAAGATTCTTTGTGGTGATTGTAGTGAGGCGGAGGGTGATACTCCATTTTTCTGAAAGAATCTGATGTAACTCTACATGTTTGTAGGTGGTCAAAAAAGAAAGTGGGATATAAATCTAGCTACACCGTTCTTATCTATTAATATCAAGAGCCAGCTGGGTGTAGTGGTGAAGATGCTGGCCTAAAAACCAGGAAACTGATTTCTAGGCCTCCTTTAGGCATGAAAGCTGCTGGATAATTTGGGGCCAGTCGCTCTCTCAGCCTAATCTACCTGAATGGGAAAAACAGGAGACTGAAGTATGAAACATGTTTGGTACCTTGAGATTTTATTTTTATTTTATTTTATTATTTTATTTTTATTATATTATTTTATTTATTTTACTTTATTTTATTCTGTTCTATTAATTTTATTATTTTTATTATATATGTACATACATACACACATATGCACACACGAATGCACGTGCACGCGCACACGCACATACACAATATTAATTCCTTCACGTGTTATATAACAATTATCAACTCAATGAGTGTCATGCAGTGGGGTGTGGGGTACACTGGTTGGTGAAGATGGAAATTAAAGTCCAATGCACCTTTCAGATGCCAGGTTGAGAAGGCTATTAATATGGCTGGCTTGGCTATTAATTACACAAGAGTCCCATTTAGTCCCAATTCAGTCCTATGGGATTTGCTTTCATAGGAACCTTCATAAGGTTTTGATTGACAAACAATTGTGTGACTCCAAAATGAGTCGAATATCTTTCTTTGGTAGGTTAGTTTAGGACTTAACCCAGAGAAATGGGAAAACCCATGCATTTGCATTTACTCAAGAAGCATGTGCTGTTGGGATTCATTCTCATAGTTCTCAAGGTTGGACCCCAACCCTTACATATCCTTGCAGATAAAAGTTTGCAGGGCTATGTTCAGTAGCGCTGAATCCAATTACTGGTATTAAACCATGGCTTGTTTAACAATAGTTTGTTGAATAAACCATAATTGAACTGAATTCACAAACATGTGAAGTCAACATAGAGTGAGATAGAAACCACAATTCCTCGATTCATATAACATGTTAAACCAGGAGCAAATCTTATCATTTATCATCATCAGTGACTCCATCCTTAGGTGTATATTTAGAGATTATATCTGTCAACAAGTCTCACAGAGTTCCACAGGCCTTACTTTCAAATAAGTGTGCATAGGGTAACCTTCTATCTCTAGATGAGGGCCAAGAAATATAAACTGGATTGAAACTAGGTCGCCTGCCTCAGTTTCTCCATTTTTTTTTTTCTGAAATAAACCTGCATCTGGTTTTGGGGTTTTTTTTTTTTTTTTTTTTTGAGAAGGCTGACAACGGAGATTCTGATAAAACTACGATTCCCAGGATTCCCCGGTCCGTAGATTGTTTTCGAAAGGTAGACTAAGCATGAAGCTGCAGGGGCTAAACATACATGCCATCTTGATCGAGTCCCCCCTATTCGATTTCTAGGGGGGCCCTTGTTCTCCATCGCGGATGGGATATTTGGGGAGAGGGACGGTTCTTTTAGAAGCCAGAGCCTGCAGACGGTTTTCTATGGCCGGCTGCGCAGCGCTCCCTTGAGGAGCTGCTGCTTCTGCTGTTGGCGGTCAGCGGGATCCTGTGACCGCGTCGAGCCAGGCCACCGCGGCTCCTGCTCTTAGGGGGCGAGGGCAAGGCTTCCGAGCCAGCCGCTGCAGGCTTGTCCTAGAGCGCCTTCTCCTGGACAAGAGAGGGGACTCTCTTAGAGCAAAAGGCCGGCGGTGGGGAGGGGGCGGAGGTCTCCTGGTGCCGGGTTGCGGGGGGGGGCGGAGGAGGAGGGGCGGAGAGGAAATTGGCAACTGTTTGCGGCAGTGAAGAATCCCTTCGGGGAAACGATTAGGAGTCTGGAAAGGAAACCGCCTTCCCGCCTAGGGCTTTCCTAACTCGAACCAGGGCAACTATTGCGGGGAAGACTTATTCCTAGAGAGGTTTCCGGTCAAGGAGAGAATTGCCTGGTAGAGAAAACAGAGAGAGTGGCATCTCAGACACCAGCAATCGTGCCATGCTTCCTCTCCCCCCCCCCCATTGCATCAGGAGAGGTAGCTGAATGCTTATGCCACAAACATTCCCGATTTTCGGCTGCCACCAGGCATTACACGATTTCCCCCCTCGGCGCCCTCTTGAGCTTCGCCGCGAAAGTGACTCCGCAGGGCAGCGGCCTCCAACCTCAAGGGGCAATTTTTTTCTGGTTCCTTCAAAAAGTGCCCGTGTGCAACGTTGGACAGGGCTTTGCGAGCGAAGAGGGGGGTGGCTCTTGACTCGGTACCCATAGGGCTCTCCCTCTTCCCCTTTGGGATTGCTTCGCCCAGCAGAGGTCGAGAAGGAAACACGGGGGCTGAGCTGCTTTGTTGCCTGGGTGGGATTGTCAAGGCGGAGGGGCAAAGCCTTTGGCGGTTGCTTAAGAGAAAGGGGAAGCTGAGGCACGCCCCGCAGAACCCAGTTGCAGGAGAAATAAAAGGCGGGAGGGAGGGACCCCCTTCTCCAATGCACTTCTAACCGGGGTTTTCTCGCTTTTTGTGGAGCGAGTCAAGACATCAAATTCTGGGCTTCGCTGATGTCCTCTTTTGTGCAGCGTTTACCAACCCACCACACCACACGCCTTTCATTTAAAGAGCTCAAGGTGATAGGCAGCTCTCTTGCTATGCCCTTCCTTTTGTTCTCACAACAACCCTGTAGTGTATAGGGACAGTGGGACAAAGGAAACATAAGAATTGGCCCTCCATGATTGATCAGAATTTGAATCTGGGTCTCCTGGTCTCGAACCACTGCTCAGTGCCAGCCACTGGGTGTTCTCTACCTTTGTTCAAGTAAAGGAAATCTTGTGGCTTAGTCAATTTCTGAGGCAGATTGGGATGGACTCATTAAAAAAAAAACTGCTATCAAAGATACCAAAGTGAATGGCAAATTTCCTACAATAAGCCTTTCTGGTCCCCTTGTATCTATTATTGGCACCAGTTTGGTACTTGTTCCCATTTCGTTCTCACAAATGTTCCTAAACCCAGGGTAAACCCAGCCTTGTCTAGTTTCAAGGTGGAGCTGTAATGATACACTCGCCTGCTCCCCCTACAATACTATAAGAAAAGGGAACCATTGGTCCCCCATAATTAACAGAGCTAGCCGGGTTTGCTGAGAATTGTGGTTCAACAGCAGCTAGAGGGCTACACCCCTGCTGGGCAATCCCTGCAAAGGACTGCAGACTGTTGTACATAGTATGTTTAGGTGTGTGTCATGTATGTGTTTCACTTTGAGAGCGGGCAACTAAATTTCATTTTTGATGTGGGCTGCCCTTGTGCCCACAGTAAAAAAAAAAATGGCAATAAAGGTTATCTTCTCTGATCTAGAAGGTCTGTATCTTGAATGCCATCCTCACAATTTCCTGGACTCCACTAGAAAGCTTTGAAATGTGGTGGGCATAACATTATTACAGATTATTATTTAGCCCCTTACAACCTCAGGACTCATTTTGGGAGATTTTTTTGTTGTTAATTTGCTTCCTAGATGTCTTGACCATTCAGGAAACTAACCTTGCCTTGAACAGTTGGCACATACGTTGTGCTAAGCTCTCACCAGGTGTTTGGCTTTGTGCGAGTTGCGTTGCGTGCAAACAAAGCCATTACGTCTAAACCAGGGTTTATGGTTTATGGTGATTTGGGAACCAGACGGCAATGTTCCCTCAAACAGCAGTTAAAGCAAACTTCATCTAAGAGCAAGGTGTGAAACTATCCAAAAATGTGCAACACAGCAGACAACTGAGAAGCAACAAAGTGCTTTCCAAGGAAGGAAAGTACCAGCATTAGTTACAAAGAATTGAGCCCAGTGCCTGATTTCTTCTCCTCAAAACCATCCTGTTTTTCCTTCAATTCTGTCCCCCAAGTTAGGAACACAAACGAACGTCCTCCAATTCACATTTGTTTTATTGTGGGTAGTTTGCCCCCTCGTGCTGCTTCCTCTTTAGAAGATAATGGAAAGGGAAAAAAATACCCCCTTCTCTCCTATCCCAATTACTGTAAGTACCAATTTGAATGTAACTCCTAGTTAGGAAAGAGCCAGTTTCCACAATGCAAAGTGTTGCAAAGTGTTCTCTTATTATCTCTGGGTGGGTGTATTTTTTCTATCTTGTACCCCATCGACCAAATGAAGCGTTTATGGCGACTCCTCCTCCCCCCCTTCACTTCCTGTTTTTTAGCTCTAACACTCGCTATAGCTGCATTCAGTGCCGCAATGCAGTAGAGCTGTAAATACCTTTAACAGCTGCCTGCCAACCAAGGAGTGAAATACTGTCTTTGTTCCGAATCTCTTCCCCCCCCCCACCATCCCAGCTCCAGGATCTCATAAAACAGCCCACCAGAAATACATTTCTCTCAGAAATCACACAAACACAAAGCAATTCAATAAGAAGGCATAGAATGAATGAATGTGTGTGTGTGTGTGAACACACACACACTGGTGTTGCAGACCTACGATTAATATACACACAACTAGTGGTTTAAGTGTTATTTTCGCCCGCCTTGCTTCACATACAAAACATCTGCAACCCTGTGATCATCAAGAATGGGTGGTTTTATGCCATACAAATACCCTTTACACAAATTCTTGATGTGGCTCTTCTCCCCATTTTTCATATTTTAATTTTAGGCAGATGATGGAACCATTCTTTTATTATTATTTTAGCTTGATTGGCAAGGCTTCATTTTGTTAATACACTAAAGTTATGATTTTTCTTTGAAACATGAATAGAGCTTGATAGCACTGGACTCTAAGAGATACATTTGTACAATTTTAGACACTTCTTAATGAAACTTAAAACCAGAAGGAGTCTGATAGCATTTTTTCCAACTAACAAATACCATATAAGCTTTTGTGAAGACCATATAAGCTTTTGTGTGGAAGCAAGCCACATTTGCTAACTACTTTTTTTTTTAAAGGGGGGGGGAAAGATTGGCCTGAAATGGAATTTCTTCCACTGGAGAGACATGTCCAGAAGCAGGAATTTGATCCAGAGACTTTTCAACTTAGCCTATTAATTAGTTCATATTATGGACTCCAATATAGTCTCTTTCATCCCCTAAATTTAGATAAGAAAGAATTTCTTTTATCTAAGTACTAATCATAATTGGGTTATGGATTCAGACTGATTTCCAGCTGAACAACCCCACTGCGAAAGGGATGCGAACAATAAGATTTCAGGAATTAAATCCTAAATACCTGTGGCTAAGGTATGTATTGTGTCATCAAGGCAGCTACACTAAGCTCAATTCTAATGGCTAGAGTTATGGGGGAGGAGAAATGTTGCATAGCAAAAGAAAAAGTGGGCGGACTTCTCCAATAGCAGATGAATATTATTGTTTGTAGTGCTTTGCCAATCTCAGATATAAATGGGAGCCATTAAGATATACAGTAATCCTACAGTCACCTTGTTTGTAATGATGTTATATTCTTCCATCTGGAAAGGCTGCTAATATTTAGAAAGTGGTGTTCTATAAAAGTAATTAAAAATATGGGTTCAACTGAATATACATTCCCTTTTAATAATTCAAGAGAAGGACAAAATTAAGCACTTTATATTTTTCAGCATAAACCGCAAACACATTAAAGAGAGGATTATTCCTATCTCTCTAGTTGGTTATTGAACCATTAAACATTTTATACTACAGTTTTTGTGTATAGAGCTAAAGCTCTGAAACAAAATTGATTTAGAAGTAATATAATTCTAGCTATTACATCATACACATTTGTTTTTCAGTGAGATAATAAACAACAGACTTTGGAGAAACTGTATTAATTTTATTTATGAATATATTAAAAGCAAAACATTTTTTCCTTATCCAGGCAGTAATGCAGAATCTACCATACATTGCAAAAAAATAAATATTTAAAAAGTAAAAATAAAAAGTAAAAACAATATTATTGGGCAAATACAATATATTGTCTGCAATCTTACCTATATTTATTTAGCAACAAGCCTTATTGAAACAATTTACTTATACATATCAGGGATATAGCTGGGGAAAAAAAATCATTCTGCCGTTATGAAAATGAACACAATAGATCCTCGGATCCTCCCAATACATGCATATACACACCCACCCAGAGTACATTCAGTTAGGCATAGGCTGTGTAACACATGAATAGTGTCTGAATTCTAAATGTGTGTACTTCATTACTAGATAACTATAATGAACATCATTCGTACCTGTGCCATTTTCCCCACTGCACTGTACCACTGAAATCAATTTAGATTTTAAATGCAAATCAGATGTGCAGCGCTGTATGCTATAGAACAGTTTTAACTGCTCTGCTTAAAAGACACGCCTTCAAGCGAGCAGACGAACAAAACAAAAACAAGATCCAATTTTTTTAAAAAACGGCCAGGAATCCCAGCATGTTTGGAGAGAATCTTATTAACAACCCCCCCCCCCAAGCCCACCCTCGCCCTCCAACAGCCACCAGAAATATAACGCCAACCTGGGCTGTCGTTTTCTGCCTTGCGAGAGAAGGAAGGGTCGAGCTGTGGAGACATCTCGGCGCGGCTAGTCCGATCGAAAAAGAGACGTTTCATTCAGCCGGTGGGGATCCCTGGCACCTAAATCTGCCCGAGGACCTCTCTGGCTGGCGCATGAAGCGCAATCACCCTGCAGCAAACCTGGGTGCAAGCAGCACCTTCAGGTTTGCCCCTTCTTAGGGACCCGGATGAGACAGGGAAGGAGGGAGGGAGGGAGGGAGGGAGGAAAGGAAGGAGAGCCACCTGTTGCTCATTAGACGCTGGAATTTTACGATTAGTAGACCAAACATTAAGAGGGAGGGGGGGGAGTGTTCTAAAATAGTGAAAAGGGGGTGTGGAAGAGAGGAAGCCGCAGAGGAGGGAATACAGTGAGGGGTTTTTTTGTTGATTTTTTTGGGGGGTTTTTTTTTTTTTTGCTGGTTCTTTGCGGGTTTGCCCGCTGCTCTGCCTTTCCTTTCGAGCTTCTCCGAGGCTCGGCGCACTTCACAAAGCCGCCGAAGCCCCGTGGCGGAGAGGCGCGGGTGGGTCTGAAGGGCAGGGTAGCCTCCGTAGGTAGGCAGGTGGCCCAAAAGGCGACGGGGCAACCCCTTCGCCTCTCCCTTCCTTCCCCCCCCCCACTCTGGGAGTGCCCTACTATTACCACTAATGCGGGGCGAACGGGGGGCGCTTCTTCTCTCGGGCTCCCCCCCCCACTCCACTTTCTTTTATGACTTCTGGAGTGGCGTCTCCAGCCCCGAAGGGAAAGGGAAAGGGAAAGGGAAGCCCCCGCGGCGAGAGTCAGAAATGAAAACGAAAGGGCTTCCTTACCCGATCGCTGCCACGGCAGAGCGGCCAGGAATCCGGGCGCGTCCCTGTAATCCATTGCGAGGCGCCCTCGGTCGGAAGCCGCGTCCAGTTATAACTTGAAGAGGCGCCAGGGAAGCAGGCAGGCAGGCAGGCAGGCAGGCAGGTAGGGCGTGAAGGAAAGGGAGCTTTGTGGCCAGGGCTAAACAAGCTGCCCCGCTGGCTAGGCTCGCCTCTCCCCCCCCCCCCCCAGCCGCCGCCGTTCCCCGCCCACCCGTCTTGCCCGCACTCCGCGCCTCGTCTGGGGTGGGAAAGGCGAGGAGAGCGGACTGCTGGAGGGGGGGGCAGCTTTGGGGGACGCCGGCTTTGCAAAAGCCTCCCCCGGCTCGGGTCGGGTCGGCTCGCCGAGCCTAGCCAGCCGGAATGCGCCACACATCGGAGACAAAGGTTGGGAAAAGAGGGGACGAGGCGCCGGGAAAGGAGAATGCAGGGGTGAAATTCGCCAGGGAAATCAAGCAGAGGGGGGGGGGGAGGAGAGGGGAGGGGGAAA